>NC_080047.1:12832001-12914501 GCF_026212465.1 Amaranthus tricolor
GAATGATGGTTTATTTGAGGATTTGTGAAAAACATGAAGGGTGGTAGAGGTGAACACGGTTCGGTTTGGTCTGGTCTGACACTAAAATCAAACCAAACTAGAAATTCCGGTCTGAAAATTTTTCGGATCGGACCGGATCAAACCGTTTTACAACGGTCCGGTCTGGTCTAGTCTACAGTTTTTTATTTTTATATTTTTATCCAAATTAATACATGTATGTATGCAAATATTTCACATCTATAATTAATAAATATAATAATTTGTAATTAGTTGATAATATCAACATCATTCAAGTATATATTGCTATATAAAAATAACTACATTTAAAAATATCTAGGTCGCAACTTAATTTTTTAAATACAAAATTATGATTTTTGACCATAATACGGTTTGCAGTCCGGTCTAGTTTGAAAAATAAAAAAATCTAGACCAGATCGTAAGCCGTAACTTAATTTGAAAAAATCAGACCACACCATTTAAACCGTAGATTAGATTAAATACTAAAATTTCCGTTTGGTTTATGTTTTAGACCAAACGTTCTTCAGACACAAAAGGCGGTTTATTTTGGTTTTAGGTTAAAATCTAAAAATATCCAACGGGTTTTCTGTTTCCTTAACTCTTCACCCTTGAGCGAATCATTGTTCGTTCAGCAGTAACCGGCTACGACTACGATATACATCTCTCATTTCAGAAAATTTCACGGCATTAATTTTTGTAAAGGTTTGTTGTTATTCTCCCTCCTTCTCTCTTTACTGATTCATTTCATCTCTTTTTGAAACTAGTTATGCTTGCTTTCTCGATTGAGTTGTTCAGTTAGCTAGTTTGTTTGATTATTATTTAATTGACGATTCTATGATTTTGGGTTGATTGAAAAAACTTTGAGTTTAATTTGGGTATAGATAATGAGTTTGTTTGGTTTTTATCCAGTGAAATTATTTAGTGTTAGGGTTTTCAATTTTTCTAATGAACAAATCGCAAATTTTCATTTTTCGCTCTATTAATACTATAATACAGAAGTAAGGCCATTGATGATATTCATTTCTAGGTCATGCTCGAAACCTGAACATTTCCCCCAAGAACAGTCAAGGTATAATTTCTTTAATCTTCTTCCATTTACCCGTTTTCAAATTAATTTGTCAATCAAGCACTGATTTCGCCTATAATGCCCTCTTTTATTGCTCTCAAATTCTTAATTTCACTTTCATATGATGTGTAAATGTCAAGATACTTTATCAAAAACAAATTTCCATGATTTTAGTTCTTAATTGCTTCCAATATTTTTTTCCTTTTGGGTTTTTGTTTTTGGGAATTTTGTCTTTGCCTTTAATATTCAGTTATGCAAATGGAAAACTTGGTTTTCATTTATCTGATTATCGTGTTCGTGGAATTTGTTTTTGGTATGTAAGTGTTTATCTGTAATGGAATTTGCTGTGTTGGGAGCTACTAAAGGTAATGCCCACCAAGTGTTGATTTATTAAACCCTAGGTTTGTGTAGAACCCCACGAATAGTACTTACTTTTTTTTTTTGTTGGTTTTCGATCTTTATAGGTAAATGTCGAATCTGGGAGGAGGTGCAGAAGCACATGCAAGATTTAAGCAATATGAATACAGGGCGAATTCGAGTCTAGTTCTCACCACAGATTCACGCCCTAGGGATACCCATGAGCCCACTGGGGAGCCAGAGTCTCTTTACGGTAAAATTGACCCAAAATCATTTGGTGACCGTGCTGCCAGGGGAAGACCTCCTGAGCTTGATGAGAAGCTGAAGAAATCTTCAAAGCGGAAAAAGGAGAGGGAGTTACTCTCTGAGCAGGCACCCTCAAGGCAGAGCAAAAAGAGCCGTCTTCAGGTGGAGAGTGTTCTGAATGTTGCTGAAGAAGGTATTTATCAGCCAAAAACAAAGGAAACTCGAGCTGCATATGAGACTATGTTAAGTATCATTCAGCAGCAGTTGGGAGGGCAGCCACTCAACATTGTCAGTGCTGCAGCTGATGAGATTTTGGCTGTTCTAAAAAATGATGCTATCAAGCACACGGATAAAAAGAAGGAGATTGAGAAGCTAGTGAATTCTATTTCTCCTTCTGTGTTTGATAGCCTAGTTAACTCCGGTAAGTTGATTACTGACTATCAAGAGGGTGGTGATGCAGCTCCATCAGCAAATGGGGATGGTCTTGATAATGAAGTGGGTGTTGCAGTGGAATTTGAGGAAAATGATGATGATGATGATGATAGTGATTTAGGTTCGGTACAGGATGAGGAGGAGGAGGATGAAGATCTTGCTGAAGCGCGTTCTTCAGAGGTTATGCAAATGGGAGGTGTTGGTGATGAAGAAATGCCAGATGCAGATGAGGGTATGAACCTGAATGTTCAAGATATTGATGCATATTGGCTTCAGAGGAAAATTTCTCAAGCCTATGATCAGCAGATTGATCCACAGCAGTGTCAAAATCTTGCTGAAGAGGCTCTAAAGTTGCTTGCTGAAGGGGAAGATAGGGATGTTGAGAATACACTTCTGAATCGCCTTGACTATGATAGGTTTAGTCTTGTCAGGTTCCTTGTGCGGAATAGGCGAAAGATTGTGTGGTGTACCCGTCTGGCGCGAGCTGAAGATCAGGAGGAGCGGAGAAGGATTGAAGAAGAAATGATGGAATCTGGTGCAGATTTGGCTCCCATATTGGCGCAGCTGCATGCTACGAGGGCTACTGCCAAGGAGAGGCAGAAGAATCTGGAAAAGAGTATAAGAGAAGAGGCTCGTCGTGTGAAGGATGAGAATGTTGTGGATGAAGATCGAGGGAGAAGAGGATTGACTGATAGAGATGGTGATAGTGGTTGGTTGAATGGGCAGCGCCAAGTGCTTGATCTGGAGTCCCTTGCTTTTCAACAGGGTGGCCGTTTCATGGCAAACAAGAAGACAACTCTGCCGGATGGATCTTTCCGGAAACCGGCTAAAGGATATGAGGAAGTTCATATTCCTGCGTTGAAAGCTAAACCACTGGAGAAAGGTGAAGAACTGGTGAAGATTTCTGCAATGCCAGATTGGGCGCAACCAGCTTTCCAGAACATGTCACAGCTGAATAGGGTCCAAAGCAAAGTCTACCAAAGTGCACTCTTCTCGGCTGAAAATATTCTTCTCTGTGCTCCCACTGGTGCGGGGAAGACGAATGTTGCTGTCCTTACGATATTGCAGCAGATTGCCTTGAATAGGGCACCAGATGGCTCATTTGACCACAGTAGTTATAAGATTGTGTATGTGGCTCCAATGAAAGCTCTTGTAGCAGAAGTGGTTGGGAATTTGTCAAACCGGTTACAACATTATGGTGTGAATGTTAAGGAGTTGAGTGGAGATCAGACATTAACCCGGCAACAGATTGATGAAACTCAGATAATTGTCACAACTCCTGAGAAATGGGATATCATAACAAGGAAGTCAGGGGATCGAACATATACTCAACTTGTCAAACTTCTTATTATTGATGAGATACATCTGCTCCATGACAACAGAGGTCCTGTGCTGGAAAGTATAGTTGCAAGGACTGTTAGGCAAATCGAAACAACAAAAGAGAATATCCGTTTAGTGGGGTTATCAGCCACCCTACCTAATTATGAGGATGTTGCGTTGTTCTTGAGGGTTAATGTTAAGAAGGGGCTGTTCTACTTTGACAACAGCTATAGACCTTGCCCACTTGCACAACAGTATATTGGAATCAGTGTTAAAAAGCCACTACAGAGGTTTCAGTTAATGAATGACATTTGCTATGAAAAGGTGATGGCTGTGGCGGGTAAACACCAGGTTCTTGTTTTTGTCCACTCAAGGAAAGAGACATCAAAGACTGCCCGTGCGATAAGGGATACAGCATTGGCAAATGATACCCTTAGTAGATTTTTGAAAGAGGATAGTGCAAGTCGTGAGATTCTTAACGATCATACTGAACTGGTCAGGAGTTCTGAACTTAAAGACCTGTTACCTTATGGATTTGCCATACATCATGCTGGTATGGAAAGGAGTGATCGCCAGCTTGTGGAAGACTTGTTCGATGATAAGCATGTGCAAGTCCTAGTTTCTACGGCAACCCTTGCTTGGGGTGTCAATCTGCCTGCACACACTGTGATTATAAAGGGAACCCAAATTTATAACCCTGAAAAGGGAGCTTGGACGGAACTAAGCCCTCTGGATGTCATGCAGATGCTTGGGCGTGCTGGTAGACCACAGTATGATACTTATGGAGAGGGCATAATCATTACTGGCAATACTGAGTTGCAATTTTATTTGTCTCTGATGAATCAACAACTTCCTATTGAAAGTCAGTTTATTTCAAAGTTGGCTGATCAACTGAATGCAGAAATTGTTCTTGGTACTGTGCAAAATGCTAGAGAAGCCCTCAATTGGATTGGTTACACATACTTGTACGTTCGGATGTTACGTAATCCAACCCTTTATGGATTAACAGCAGATGTGCTGAGTCGAGATATGACATTGGAAGAAAGGAGAAGTGACCTAGTAAGTCTTTTCATTATTATATCATTGCTTCCCGTTGCCATTTTTCTTGTTATCACTTTTTTCCTTCTAATTATGTGCTTATTATTCACATTTCAACTTGTCCTTTTGTTTTAATTGTCCAATCTATTTATACTCACTAAAAATGATGGTTGATATTTGAAATGATTAATAGTTGAAGCAACTGTTGGTCACATTTTTTCTTCTTCTGTACATGTGCTTATTATTCACATTTCAACTTGTTCTGTCTGTTGCTATTTTTTCTTATTATCACTTCTCTGTTTTTAAATCATGTGCTTGGCATTCAAATTTCAATGTGCTATTATTGTGTTTTTGTTGGCTAATCTATGTACTAATAATCACGAAAAAAGGTGATTGATATCTGAAATGAGTACTAGAAGTATTTGGAATCACATATTTTCTTCTATACTTAAACAAATCCGGGAAGTAAGGAAGTGAAGTCTTAAACAACACTAGAACAGATTAAGTTTGCAATTGATAATGTGTGCAGTTCCGTAGCCGTACTTTGGAAAATGGTAAGACAAGAAGAGGCCTTAACTGTAGTTCTTGAATAGCCTTTCATGTTATCTGAAATTCCAGAACTCATTTAATTTTTTTATGTGTAAGTAAAATGCTTCTTATGTGCCGATGTAAACTGATAATATGTGTGACCCATAAGAGGATAGATATTTGATGTTTCCATTGCCTCCTCTTTTGGAGCGATAGGGTGAGTGGACTTGACATGTTAAAGATTATAATTATGGGATTAAGATACTTGTATGATTGTATCAAATCAAGTTGATCTTCTTATAGTCCATATGTAGCTCTTTATGTAATATGAGTAACCAACCAATATTAATTTCTAAATCTTTGAGGAATGCAGTTCTTGTCTGAAAGAAGATGATATTTACTTTATTTCAATTTTTATTAGCATGGTCTTGCATAAACATCAAAGATATCATGCTATGAGTTGAACTTTTCTCAGACTCGTCTCTGATTGTGGTTTCCTCACAACAGAAAAATAAGTTTTTTGTGGTTTCTGGTATATGTCTATGGCTAGATTATGCTCAAAGATGTCATTTTGCCTCTATTCAAGTTTAAACTGGAACATTCACTAGATGATCTTCGAATTTTCTGTGCTGATGAGCACATAAACTAGATGTTTTCCTGCCTTCTATATGATTTCTCTGTTTAGGGGTAGTGGATGGGTTGGAGACTGTTAACTCTTCGAGGTCACACTTTCTTCTTGAAACTACTCATTTTTAGAATAATTATGCATTACTGTGAATTTATCAACACTTTCACTTTCATATTTTATTTTCTGTATGCATTAGTGAGCCTTTTTGTTATTTGAGCATTTGAGCTTACTACTTTTGCCAAATTTTCAGATTCATTCGGCAGCAACTATTTTGGACAAGAATAACTTGATAAAATATGATCGGAAGAGTGGTTACTTCCAGGTCACTGACTTGGGAAGGATTGCTAGCTATTACTACATCACACATGGGACAATTTCTACTTACAATGAGTATTTGAAGCCAACAATGGGTGACATTGAGCTCTGTCGATTATTCTCCCTCAGTGAGGAATTCAAATATGTGACAGTTAGGCAAGATGAGAAGGTGGAATTGGCGAAGCTTTTGGAACGTGTCCCGATTCCTATTAAAGAGAGCTTGGAAGAGCCCAGTGCTAAAATCAACGTTTTATTTCAAGCATATATCTCTCAGTTGAAGCTTGAAGGCCTTTCTCTGACATCAGACATGGTTTATGTTACTCAGGTATGCTGCTCTCTGAAAGATTGATATTTCTGACTTATAATTTCTCCTGTATATAATTATGAAGCTCTATGGATAGTTGAACTTATCTGATATCTTATGTGCACTAAATATGCTTAATTTGGCTTTTTCATCGGTACAGAGTGCAGCACGTCTTATAAGAGCACTTTTTGAGATAGTCTTGAAGAGAGGATGGGCTCAATTGGCTGAGAAAGCATTGAACTTGTGCAAAATGGTCCAGAAGAGAATGTGGAGTGTTCAGACACCACTTCGCCAGTTCACTGGTATACCTAATGACACTCTGATGAAACTAGAGAAGAAGGAGCTGGCGTGGGAGAGGTATTATGATCTCTCTTCTCAAGAACTTGGGGAGCTTATAAGACAACCAAAGATGGGGAGGACACTTCATAAATTTATTCACCAGTTTCCAAAGCTTAACCTTGCTGCACATGTGCAGCCAATTACCCGGTCTGTCCTCGGTGTGGAGCTTACAATTACGCCTGATTTCCAATGGGATGACAAGGTTCATGGATATGTGGAGCCCTTTTGGGTTATTGTGGAGGATAATGACGGTGAATACATTCTTCATCATGAGTATTTCATGCTGAAGAAGCAATATATTGATGAGGACCATACCCTTAATTTCACTGTACCGATTTCTGAGCCTCTGCCTCCACAGTATTTTATTCTTGTTGTTTCTGATAGATGGTTGGGATCACAGACTGTTTTGCCTGTTTCTTTTAGGCATCTTATTTTGCCTGAGAAGTATCCTCCCCCAACTGAATTGTTGGACTTGCAACCTTTGCCTGTGACTGCATTGAGAAATCCGTCATATGAAGCTCTTTATCAAGAATTTAGGCATTTCAATCCTGTTCAAACACAGGTTTTCACAGTTCTGTACAATTCAGATGACAATGTTTTAGTAGCAGCGCCTACTGGTAGTGGAAAGACTATATGTGCTGAGTTTGCTATATTGAGAAATCACCAAAAGGGTCCTGATAGCATTATGCGCGTTGTCTATATAGCACCTATTGAAGCTCTTGCTAAGGAGCGTTATCGTGATTGGGAGAGGAAGTTTGGTAGAGGACTTGGTTTGCGAGTGGTGGAACTTACTGGTGAAACTGCAACTGACCTGAAGTTACTTGAGAAAGGGCAGATAATAATTAGTACTCCAGAGAAATGGGATGCCTTGTCTCGAAGATGGAAGCAAAGGAAATATGTTCAGCAAGTTAGCCTTGTAATAGTTGATGAGCTCCATTTAATTGGTGGTCAAGGTGGCCCTGTGTTGGAGGTAATCGTCTCAAGGATGAGATACATTGCAAGTCAAGTGGAGAACAAAATTCGCATTGTTGCTTTATCAACTTCTCTTGCTAATGCGAAGGATCTTGGTGAATGGATAGGTGCCACTTCGCATGGTCTGTTCAATTTTCCGCCAGGCGTTCGCCCTGTGCCTTTAGAGATTCACATCCAGGGAGTAGATATTGCTAATTTTGAGGCAAGAATGCAGGCTATGACCAAGCCAACCTATACTGCTATTTCATTACATGCAAAAAATGGGAAACCTGCTGTGGTGTATGTTCCGACACGGAAGCATGCCTCACTCACTGCAGTTGATCTGGTTACATATGCTGGTGCAGACAGCGGAGAGAAGCCTATATTTTTACTGCACTCATTGGAGGAGCTGCAGCCATTTGCTGATAAGATCAAAGATTCGACTCTAAGGACCACTCTTTGCTATGGTGTGGGTTTTTTGCATGAAGGATTAGTTAGTACTGATAAAGAGATTGTTTCGCAGTTGTTTGAAGCTGGATGGATCCAAGTTTGTGTTATGACAAGTTCTATGTGTTGGGGAGTGCCTTTGTTGGCCCATTTAGTGGTTGTCATGGGAACTCAGTACTATGATGGGAGAGAAAATGCACATACCGACTATCCTGTCACTGATCTGTTGCAGATGATGGGTCATGCTAGTAGGCCTTTGGTAGATAAATCTGGAAAGTGTGTTATCCTTTGCCATGCTCCACGAAAGGAATACTACAAGAAATTCTTGTATGAAGCATTCCCTGTTGAAAGTCATTTACACCACTATCTACATGACAATCTGAATGCAGAAATTGTAGTTGGAGTAGTAGAGAATAAGCAAGATGCTGTGGATTATCTCACTTGGACATTTATGTACAGGAGGCTTACACAGAATCCCAATTACTACAATCTTCAGGGTGTGAGCCACAGGCATCTATCAGATTATCTCTCAGAGCTGGTGGAGAACACACTGAGTGATCTTGAAGCAAGTAAATGCGTGTCTATTGAAGATGACATGGATCTCTCTCCTTTGAATCTTGGCATGATTGCATCATATTATTACATCAGTTACACCACAATTGAACGTTTCAGTTCTTCCTTGACTTCGAAAACTAAGTTGAAGGGTCTCTTGGAGATTCTGGCCTCCGCATCCGAGTATTCCCAACTGCCAGTTCGGCCTGGGGAGGAAGATCTGATTCGCAAGTTGATTCATCACCAAAGATTCTCTGTTGAGAATCCAAAGTACGCTGATCCACATATAAAAGCCAATGTGTTGCTGCAAGCCCACTTTTCGAGGCATCCAGTTGGTGGTAATTTGGCTGCTGATCAGCGCGAGGTGCTCCTTTCAGCTAGCAGGCTACTTCAAGCGATGGTCGATGTTATTTCCAGCAATGGTTGGCTGAATCTTGCTCTTCTTGCTATGGAAGTAAGCCAGATGGTGACACAGGGTATGTGGGAGCGAGACTCCATGCTATTACAGCTGCCACATTTCACGAAAGAGCTTGCTAAGCGATGCCAAGAGAACCCAGGAAAACCCATTGAGACGGTCTTTGACCTTGTGGAAATGGAGGATGATGAAAGGCGAGAGCTTTTACAGATGTCTGATTCTCAGTTGCTCGATATAGCACGATTCTGTAATCGTTTTCCGAACATTGATATGACTTATGAGGTAGTTGATAGTGACAACATTGGTGCTGGTGAAGATATCACATTAGTGGTTTCCCTTGAACGGGATCTTGAAGGGAGGTCAGAAGTGGGTCCTGTTGATGCTCTTAGATACCCGAAATCTAAAGAAGAAGGTTGGTGGTTGGTTGTGGGCGACACAAAGACCAATCAACTGCTTGCTATTAAGCGGGTGACCTTGCAGCGGAAATCAAAAGTCAAGCTTGATTTCGTTGCACCTTCTGATGTTGGAAAGAAGACTTACACATTGTATTTTATGTGCGACTCATATTTGGGGTGTGACCAGGAATACAATTTTGCGCTTGATGTCAAAGAGGCTGGAGCGGCTGATGATGATAGTGGAAAAGAGTGATGTTTTTACAATGGCTGTCTGAGTACCCGTTAGTGGTGCAGCCTGCTGCCTGCCCATCATTTACGATTACAGCAACTAAGTACGTCTCTTTTTTAACACTAGCTTTATTAGAATTTACATGTATAATTTTTATGTGAAGCAAAGTAGTTGCTCATGGGATTGTGTCGGAACTTTAAAATGTCGTATTTTCAGGGATTTTTGCCGCTCTCTTGCTGCATCTGAAGTCATATAAACAGTCGGGTGATGCTGTATAGCCTCTATTCGTGCCAATTTGTACTCTATGGCTCTGCTACCCTGCTTGTGGAAATTGTTCTTTTAAATGATTTTCCCCTATCGAATCTACTTCAGAATATTTCGGTTCGGGATGTTTAGTAGACTTGGACAACTTTATAATGTTATGGCAAGAGCAGCAAATAGATCATGGCTTTGAGACTAAAGTTTTTGTGTTTGTTTAGAATTTAAGTTGTAACTTGTAAACTGTCCTTGTTTATAGCAACCTTTTCACGAAGGTGACTTTGGTTCAAATTGGTATTGGTATCTATCTATTAATTTTGCTTTACTGGTAATATTGTGTTTTATTGGTAAAATATGTTCGGCTTAAAATTTAAGTTGGCAACTTGGCATACTTGATGTTCATTTCTATATTTAAGTAATTCATGCTCACTAGTTTCGTCGAGGCTATGTTTGATTTACCTTAAAGATAAGATATAGAAAAAATTATTGTGAATAAGTATTGACTATACTTATATTCTGCTTAAATTTTCCTATTTATTTAAAGTTGATGATTTTAAAAAAAAATAATATAGAAATTGATGTTTTTGTAAAAATAATTGTCCATGTAATCCAAATATGGCAATGCGTTTAGAACGTATCATTTGTCATTTACCAATAAAATTATTAATATGTATGATGTTGAAATTACTTAAATTGGATAAAATAAATTATATTGTAAAAGGCTAAAAGTACAAATTGTTTTTTTTTGAGAGATCATATTTAATTGGGCGACCTATAAAGGAAAATGTAGAGTAGTTATTCGATGGACATTAAGGATATTGTAAGTAGACAGTTAATATATTGTAAGTACTGCACGCTTATTCGGTGGGCATTAAGAATATTGTAAGTAGGCATTAAGGATACGACAAGTAGACATTAAGAATGATATAAGTAAGTATACATTAAGCGTTAATGGGTTGAGCCAGAGAGACGTCTCTTAGGAGACCGATTGTTGTAAAAAGATATGTGTTGCTATATATAATGGTTTATATTTTACAACTAAACCATTGGTTGTAAAAATAATTGTCAGTAAATTATGAATTGCTATGTAAATTTTCAAAAAGATTTTAATTAATGATTATGTACGATGTAATAGAACCTTTTTGAAAATTTATTTTGCAACTTAAAACAATAACTAATTTAATAAACTCTTTAAATGCCAAGTAATCACATTTTAACTGATAAAAATATTTCATTTGACAAAAGCCGCAAAGCTGTAGAAAGCTGTCATATGAAAATTTCCATTTCTTTTATTCAATTGTTTGATATTTAGTTAAATTTCCTATCACCATATGTTATTAGATGATAATTGAGAGAAGAATGAGGCATTAGATGGATTGAAGGTAAGCACTTTGATATGGTTATTTCATAAAACACTTGTTTCTATTACTAATAGGGAACAAGGAGTTGACTTTCTTTGACTAGCACTCCAATGTTCGTTGTTACTAACAGCAAATAAAAGATTTCTAAATTTTTTTTTTACTTTTTATACTTGCTCTACTCTTGTTTGTTGTTATTAAAAGCGAACAATAGCTGGGTGCCTGACCACATGCATTGATGCGCAGAGACACTTTTTTTGAAATAAGTTTTCTGAAACACTTATTTTGGAAACTTTTCAATAAAAAAGCTTATTTTTTTTAATAAAAAAGCTTATTGGACATAGATTCAGATAAAGATTCAAAGGGTTTGAAAAATAGAATTTTTGAAATACTTAAGCAAAAAAAAAAAAAATTTAACAAAATAAACTAAGAATCAAACTTATTCTAAAAGTAAGCGTGAAATTCTCAAACCTGAGGTTTGGGTCTGTTCGCAGTAAGTAATTGCGAACAGGTCAAAAAAGACAAAAGTAGTTGCTCCCACTTAGTAACTGGGAACAACTATTTTGTCATGTTGCTGTTCGCAGTTAGTAACTGCGAACAGGTCAAATCGCTGTTCGCAGTTACTAACTGCGAACAACTATTTTGTCTTTTTTGACCTGTTCGCAGTTACTAATTGCGATCAGCCCCAAACTTCAGGTTTGAGAATTTCACGCTTATTTTTGGAATAAGTTTGATTTTTAGTTTATTTTGTTAATTTTTTTATTTTTTCTCTTACATTTTTCAAATTTTCTAAAAAATAAGACCATAACTTGAATCCATAGGGTTTGATGGACTTAGTGTCAGCATCTGGGCCTAAACTTTTTTGTTTTTGTTCAATTATTATAAGCAAATATAAAACAACAATTCTCTTGAGAGGCCGTCTATATAAGAGATGGCTCTCTAGGCCCAGCCCAACAATTAAAAAGAAGAGAAAAACCTAAAAACTAACGCGTGTTTAAACATATTTAAAGTTGGTGCTATAACCTATTTAAGTCGGTGTTATAATCTGTTGAAGTTGGTATTTGGATTTGGCATTTTAACCTATTAAATTGTTGTTTTAACCTTAAGTTGTTAACTTATTGAAGTTGGTGTTATAACCTATTGAAGTCGGTGTTATAACCTATTAGAGTTGGTGTTATTACCTATTGAAATTGGTGTTATAACCTATTGAAGTTGGTGTTATAACCTGTTGAAGTTGGTGTTTGGAGTTGATGTTTTAACCTATAAAATTATTGTTTTAACCTTAAGTTGTTAATCTATTGAAGTTGGTTTTATAATCTATTAAATTATTATTTTTAATTTTAAAATTCGCATACATAACTTAAATATCAACCCAATAATATAGCTAACCAAAATTATTATGCATTAGACAAAACTTTTCAAATTCATATTCATATACTAATCGACTATAACGTATAATAAAAAAAAAAAAAAAAAAACCGATTGCAATCCCAAATGTGAAACACAAATACAATGTAGCAAATATGATTGAAGAAAGTGAAATTAGAAGATCCCCAAAATGTATGATAAGATAAATGCCCACGCTTCAATTTATATTTCTGGATCTCAGCATACATACCCTAAAATTAGAGGAATGATGCCAAAAGAACCCAAAATTAATTATAAAGTTGAGAAAAATATCTCCAAGTCTTTTAGAATTTAGAAGTTCAATTTAAACCATTACAAGGATGCCACGTAACCTCTTCAAAACCACATCCATTTTCCTCTATTAATCACTGCTTCTTCCCCTCATTACTCATTAGACAACACCATTTTCTCTTCTCTCTGTTCATCTTCAACCCCATTCCAGGTACTTTTCTATTTTTACTTCAATTCTACTGTATTATTGTTCATCATTTCTACTTGTTTCTACTATTTTGATATAGAGTGTCATTTGCCCACTTCAGTTTCTGCTCTAAATATGTGTGAATTGTGATAATGAATGAAATATATGGACAATAGGTAATATATTATGTTGGGGGAGGATGATTAAACATAATTTTGCTTTTTTTAATTTGTTTTTGGAGCTAATTGTCATCTGTTATGTTTTGCTTCATGTCTCTCTCGTTAATTTAAAAGAGTGAAATTGAAAGTTATTTTGATTTTCCATGGTTTTCTTATGTAATTTGAAGAATATAGTAAGAGATTACCATGGGTATTTTAGGGTGTGTGATTTTTACTGCGAGGATGAGTTGCTCACTTCAGTTTTTATGTAGCCTAAACATTATTTGACTTCCTGATGAGTTACCCATAACAATTTTTACTCACTGTGTTTGGATTGAAGGAGTTGGGGAAAGTAAGGGGAGAGATTTGGAAGATTGTGAATTGGAGAAATTAAGTCCCTTAATTTTGTTACGTAACAAATCTAATTGTGGGAAGATTTGGTAGGAAAATGCTATTTCTCTTCGTCTCCCTTCTTTTCCCTCCTAATAAAGCAAATACACTTTCCATATTATTCCTTCCCCTTAGTTTCCCTCTTAAATTGTTATCCAAACAAAGTGTTAATGTGTGGATATGTTACTATTACATGTATAGTGGCACTATGTAACATGCTCCTTTAAAATTATTCTCAATGGTTGCTAGTGAAGCGTTTTTGTTTGCATTACTCATCACATTTTGTATTATGAGATTATGGTAAGCAACAAAGGTTGCTACTGTTTACCTCTTCCTTCATCTGTCTACATAAAATAAACATAAGGGCTTTCTTGCAATTCTATCCTTCGTTGTTTGTTCTTCTGTTCTTCACATGCAATTCTTTCCGCCAACCATCCCTATTGTACATGTTGTAATAGTTTTGGAATCACTAGTTTGTTTCAATCCTTTACGATTACATCCAAATATTGTAATTCCAGTATCGAGCCATTGTGTTCTATTTTATTTCCAGCCAAAAGCCAATTTCAGGACCTCCCACTTGATTTTTAGTTTTTGAAACAAAGGAATAATACTTAGGCTTCTATATTACCGTGTGAAAATGAAATGGGCATTATTATAGAAAGTGAAACGAAAGAAAGAGGATAGCTTATTCACCAGATGGTCAATACCGCCTATTTCATATAGTGTGTTAATAAATTTAGATTGAAGGCTTGAGAGCCATTAGGTTCTGAAAAGTAATGTGGATGAATTGTTTTAATGAATAAATGACTTAAGTGCTAGTATTGCAGAATAGTACTGCAAAAAATCTGAGATGATTTCCTCAATCTATATTTGAATTTTTGCAAAATGGTTGGTATGGAGTATTATAGAAAGGACTACTAGTGATGTCTTTAAACCTCTGCAATTTTGTGTAGTTACTTTACCTTCATATCTTTTTGTTCTTAGCTGATTTCTGCTTTTCTTGACTCCTAATCATAGGGAGAATACTTGCTGCTTGTGAGAATGGCTTCCTCATCAGCCTGCCTTCTCGGACACAGTTCATCCACCTCCAGCACTAAAACGATTTTGCGGAAGAAAATTTTTCATGGGCACCAACTCGCTACTCTTCGACGTGCAGTGTTGCTAAGGTCACCAAATTCTTTCATTGTTAAAGCATCTTCAGACAAGGCTCAAAATAATGGAAGAAGAGGCTTTTTAAAATTATTAATTGGGAATGCTGGAGTTGCCTCAACTTTTGCTGGTAGTAGAATGGCTTATGCTGATGAGCAAGGAGTTTCTTCTTCGAGGATGTCTTACTCTAGGTTTCTAGAGTACCTCGACAAAGATAGGGTAAAGAAGGTTGATTTGTTTGAAAATGGGACAATAGCCATTGTGGAAGCCGTCTCTCCTGAGTTGGGCAATCGTGTGCAACGAGTTCGTGTTCAACTCCCAGGCCTTAGCCAGGAGCTGCTTCAGAAACTAAGGGAGAAAAACATTGACTTTGCAGCACATAATGCTCAAGAAGACTCTGGTTCTCTGTTGTTTAATTTGATAGGAAATCTTGCTTTCCCGCTTATCTTGATCGGGGGTCTTTTTCTTCTCTCTAGACGCTCTTCTGGTGGAATGGGTGGTCCAGGTGGGCCTGGGAACCCTCTGGCATTTGGCCAATCAAAAGCCAAGTTTCAGATGGAACCTAATACTGGGGTAACGTTTGATGATGTTGCTGGTGTTGATGAAGCAAAGCAGGATTTCATGGAGGTGGTAGAATTCTTAAAGAAACCTGAGAGGTTCACTGCTGTAGGAGCTCGCATCCCTAAAGGAGTTCTGCTTGTTGGTCCACCAGGAACTGGAAAGACTCTGCTAGCTAAGGCTATTGCTGGAGAAGCTGGCGTTCCATTTTTCTCCATTTCTGGTTCAGAGTTTGTTGAAATGTTTGTTGGTGTCGGAGCATCTAGAGTGCGTGACCTTTTCAAGAAGGCAAAGGAAAATGCTCCTTGTATTGTTTTTGTTGATGAAATTGATGCAGTGGGGAGGCAAAGAGGTACTGGAATTGGAGGAGGAAATGATGAAAGAGAACAGACATTGAATCAGCTTCTGACTGAGATGGATGGCTTTGAGGGAAACACCGGTATTATTGTTGTTGCTGCAACTAATCGAGCAGACATTCTTGATGCTGCCTTATTGAGGCCTGGACGATTTGATAGACAGGTAAAATAAAACTATCTCTTCAAAATTGACCATTCAATGTTATCATCATACATCCTTGGGTTGTTTACTCAAATGTATTATGTCAATCTATCTTCTCTGTGTAAAGATCTGACCTCGAAAAAAAGTATGTAGTAAGTTTAGCATATGTATACCACTAGCGTGTTGAACTTCCTTTGCACATATACAGGTAACAGTAGATGTTCCCGATGTACGTGGAAGAACAGAGATCTTGAAAGTTCATGCCGGAAATAAGAAATTTGACACTGACGTCTCCCTCGATGTAATAGCAATGAGAACACCTGGTTTCAGTGGAGCAGATCTGGCAAATCTCTTAAATGAAGCAGCTATTTTGGCTGGTCGACGTGGTAAGACAGCAATTTCTTCCAAAGAGATAGATGATTCAATTGATAGGATCGTAGCTGGAATGGAAGGAACTGTTATGACTGATGGTAAAAGCAAAAGTCTTGTCGCATATCATGAAGTGGGACACGCTATCTGTGGGTAAGAGTGACATCCTCTGCTCAAGTAATATACTCCTATTCCAAATTTTCCTGCCTAATCTATGTAGTATAACACTGATACCATACAGCTTAAATAGATAAATGTGCATAGTCCTTGCACCTAATAGGAACACATGAAAAGTTTCATACATCTTTGTTGGATTTTTTTATGAGTAACATGTTTGAAGACTCCATTAGCCTTGTGATACAAAGTTTTAGAGACTATTATTCATCATCTCTTCGTACCTAATGTATTCCGCCCATAGGAACTATGATAAGGGTATGGGGAGGGAAGGAAGACAGAAACTCAATACACATTAAGGAGGATGCGGCCAAAGAGCCCCTCAGCTCAAGAAAGATCGTCAGAATGAAAGAACCTTGCAACAAATTTTAGACATTATTATTGATGAACTCAACTACTTGCGCTGTTAGTTGTAACATAACTTATCATTGGGCTTTTCTTTGGGTAGGAAATCACTGGCCCAGAGTTATAACATACCATTCGCCCTTTTCTTTGGGCTGGGAATTCACTAGCCCAAAAAAGACATGACCATGGAAAAGAGGGAATATAAGAGCATCCAATTCACAATCTCTAGCCAGACTTGAAACTAGGTACTTTACCTTGAAGTAAAAGCCACTAATTCATTTGTTGAGGTTCTTTATAAGTAAATTTCTTCACTTTTTTGTAATTCAAGTGTTTATGCTTGCTTGCAAACGGGAAGTCACATTTTGATTTCTAGTGTACTAGCTAACGAGGAAAAGACTGAAGTAATGTACTCCACAAAAGAGTTACTTGTGCTTCACGAGTCTTATGATCTATGAATATTTAATTTCAGTGTTTATACGGTTTTTTTGCTGTGTGTGCTAATGAATACTTCATGGATACATTTTGTTTGTTTTGATTGGCCACTAATTGAAAAGAACTTGTATGCGGTGTTGTATCATATATTCATATGTACCTCAATAGTATGAGTGAGTCACAGCAAACCAAGCCAAACTAAAGAAATCTTGACCCTAGAGTATAAGCGAACTACTCCCTCCGTCCCCATGAGTTTGAGAGACTTTCCATTTTGGGTTGTTCCCTTTGATTTTGAACCATTTCTCTTTTGTTTGTGGCCCCATATTATGTCTTTTGATCTCATCCACAAACTTATTCTTTCTGTTCATTCATCCGCCTATTTTTTTCATCTACTTGTTTTTTTGGTCTTATTCAACCACAAATTAAAACCATACCCCGCTTTTAGTGTGTCAATCCTAGCGTGCATATGTGAGTTGTACCAGATCGATGAATAGGAGAGATAGAGACCTATTAATAAACTTGATTGGTATGCCTTTGGCGTGGAACTGATGTTTGCGGATCTGATTGTAATTGTATATTGTGAAGTTATGTCTATTTCGTCAACAATAAAATTATGAAATGCTGATACTGTGTTTTTTGGAAGTAAAAATTGTAATATCAGTCTCATGATTCTTGTGAATTTGCAGAACTCTTACTCCTGGACATGATGCTGTTCAAAAGGTTACCCTTATACCTCGAGGTCAAGCACGAGGACTCACCTGGTTCATTCCTTCTGATGACCCAACCCTTATTTCAAAGCAGCAACTCTTTGCAAGAATCGTAGGTGGTCTTGGTGGCCGAGCTGCAGAGGAAATAATATTTGGTGAGCCTGAAGTCACCACTGGAGCAGCTGGTGATCTGCAACAAATCACCGGTTTGGCTAAACAGGTAACCTAACATTTACTTTCTTTTTTTTTTAAATTCATTGGTATACATATATCTTAGTTTCTTAAAGAAAAACGGGTAATAATGAATAAGAAATGATTATTGCGATTGTCAATACGTAGTCATAGTCTCGTAGACTTGATAGACTAGAAGTAGTTAGCAATGGAGGCTGTTTCGAAAGAGACGTGGTCACATGAACGATGAAACATGATTATTATTCGTATTCTGGTGAAGTGGGTTGAACTCACAGAGGCTTTGAGCTCGTGAAAAAGTGATAGTCATAAGCACGAAGAAGGAAATCGCTAATTCTTCATTATGTCGATTTATTGTCTTGCAGATGGTGACTACATTCGGGATGTCTGAAATCGGTCCATGGTCTCTTATGGATGCATCAGCACAAAGTGGGGATGTCATAATGAGAATGATGGCCAGAAACTCCATGTCAGAAAAGCTAGCTGAGGATATTGACACTGCTGTGAAAAGCATTACGGATAGTGCTTATGAGATCGCCTTGAGTCACATAAGAAACAACCGAGAGGCCATCGACAAGATTGTTGACGTTCTTATAGAAAAAGAAACAATGAGTGGGGACGAGTTCCGAGCTCTTCTTTCCGAGTTTGTCGAGATTCCTCCAGAAAACCGTGTACCTGCAGCAGTGGCCCCGTCTGCTGTAACAGTATAAGTATATATAGAAACAGGTTTTTCATGTTCTTTTGTATCAAGTTATACATATGTTACTCGACTCATACACTCGTGTACGATATGAGTACATGTCCAAGTGTCCGACTTGGTTTTTATGAAAATTTCACAATATCTTGAACCAAACTGAAGTGTCTAGATGTCCTATCCATGTCATATACTTATACAATGTCTCTTAATGGGGGTTTTACCAGAAGTATTCTCATGTAATATATGTGTTGTGAAATTGTAATTAACAGTTGAAAACAATTTCTAATCTCCCGCATTTCCCTCTAATTTCTTGATGCTAAACTTGTTGAATTGGGTTCCTTATTGACTAAAAGGCTTTATTATTACTTACAAAAAGCCTTAATTTTTGACAACATGAACAGAACTGATGGTAGTTGTATTGAATAACCGGTTCTTTTAGTTAGCGAGCAAACATCACTTTTAGGAAAGTGCGATGAACCAACTTAATTGGATTAAAATGATAACAAAGACAAGGAGAAATTATATTATTAAATTGATGATTAAAGAAATATTACAACCCAAAAGCAAATAATAAAAAATAAATCAAGCAATTCGAGAAGTTTTTGATCTCCTAAAATGAGAATTAACCCACCCACCAACTTTTTACTGATTTTCATGATGATTATGACCCTCTAATTCCCCTTATTTATAATAGAGTCAACTAATACTAACTTATTCCCCCAGTCTTCCCTAACATGACAATTACCTAATCAGCTAGTCTCTTGAGAGACCATCTTTTTGAGAGATGTATCTCAAGCTCAGCCCATTAAAGATTAATGCCTACTTATATTATCTTTAATGCTCACTTATCATATCCTTAATGCCTACTTTTAATATCCTAAGTGTCTACTTACGTCATTAAGAATGCCTATTTACAATATTCTAAAAACATATAATAGGTCGGCCCAATTAGAAATAGTCTCTCAAAGAGACCGTCTCCTACAAGAATTTGTGTTACCTAATTTACCCTTACGTAAATCAAGTATCCACAATATCAATTCATTGCTGAAAGGTCTTGGATTTGATTTTCGCTCTCCCTCTCCCCTCATTTTACCCTGAAATAAAAAAAAAAAAATACAATCTAGCATCAATGAACAAAAAAACACTCAAGTCAGAAATATAAGCAATTTAGGTCACCAAACACAACAAGAAAAAAACAGTAATTATTGATTAAAAATATGATTGTATGGCACTAAATCATAGATACTTTACAATAACTACATTCCACACAAGAATGAGTAATTTAATGCACTAAACCAAAGAATACTTTATACTTTATTGTAAGAAGCCCAAACAATAAGCCAAAAGAATGAATACTTGTAACTTTGGCTACAAGATAGGCCGAGGAAGCGGCTAGGAGAGAGGGCAGCGAGAATCTAACACAAATTCCTCTTCGGCAATGTGGTACATGCTTCCACCGACACACAACCCGATCCTCAAAATACAATCACGGTCCTCCAGGAGCGGAAGTATGTATATTGTATTTACCAATAATCCCCACATGAACAATCACCATTCTTAAAATGGTGAAATCTACTTGCATCCCTCACAACAATTATTCGTCCTGTAAGTTTTGCAATCAGTTTAAGTGCATTATGACAGTCATCGCACATTCTATGGCTCTGCATAAGTTGCAGCGGCGTATAGTCTGGAGTATTTACCACCCCAAAAGCCACTGCTAACTTTTCACTATGGTGCAACAGCATATGCTCTTCCTTCTCATCGACGTCTGGAAGCAAATATCTTTTTTCGGGTTTATACCCATGTTTTGAGATCTCGACAAGCAAATCACCCAGTTTCTCGTATATCTCCTTGGTCATTGCGTGCGACTTATCGCCCGAATGAAAAATGTGCGACTGTTTCTTGATATCAATCCAAGTACATGCGGGTAGCATTCGTAACCCTTTTCGCTTCAAGGTACGAACAACAGAAGCAGCTTCCTCCAACTTTCCTGTGCTGTTGTATATATTCAAAAGAACAACATAATTGCTAAGCTTCTCTGGTCCCATTCCATAAAGTTTCTCTGCAGCAAATCTTCCAAGTTCTAAATTCTTATGGATCCTACATGCTGTTAGCAATGCTGCCCACATATTCATCGTAGGTTCGAAGGGTGCGTTTTTTATTAAAGCCAGAGCTTCGTCTAGAAGCCCTTCTCGGCCTAATAGTTCAATCATGCAAGCATAATGCATTGCCCTTGGATTGATGTTATGAACACTGGTCATTGAATAGAATATCTCCCAACCATGATCAGATAAGCCTGAATAACTACAGGCTGATAGAACAGCAAGAAACGTGACATGGTTAGGTCGCATTCCTTGACGAAGCATTTTCTTGAACAATTCGACAGCATCTTCTCCTCGGCCATGATTGCCGTATCCAGCAATTAAAGCATTCCATGATATAAGATTTTTGCTGGGCATTCTGTCAAAAACATGCCGTGCATCTTCTATCTTCCCCCATTTGCAATACAAATCCACAAGGGCTGTATTAGCTACTGTATCCAAGCTAAAACCATGACGAACTAAACCCGCATGAGCTTGTTTAGCATGTTCAAACGAGCCCAACCGAGCACATATTCTAACAACTATCGAAAACGTAAAATGGTCCATAGGTACCCCAGCATCTTGCATTTCATAATACAAACTCAAAGCTTCCTCACTGTAGCCATGAAGGGCGTAGCCTGCAATAATGGTGTTCCAAGCTACTGTAGACTTCTCCGGCATCTCATCAAACACAAATTGAGCATCCTCAATACTTCCACACTTACTGTACATGTCAATCAAAGCACAAGCAACAAAAGTATCATCACTTACACCCATCTTCACAGCACAAGTATGCAATTGTTTCCCCGGGTTTATCATCCCCAAACCTGCAGTTGCCCGTATCATAGTTGCAAAAGTCCGTGAGTCAGTCTCCAAAGATTCAATCCACATCATAAGAAACAATCTATAAGCTTCCATATAATCCCCTGCATCGACTACCCCTGCAATCATTGTATTCCAGGAAACCATGTTTCTGTGCGGCATTTCATCGAACAGTGTACGTGCATCAATCATCATACCACATTTCACATGCATAAGCAAAACCCTATTGCTCATATACTGATCTGGTACAAATCCATTATTAACCATCAAATTCATGACCTTTTTCACCCCTCTAATAGATTTCAATCCAATAGATATATTTACCAAAGCATCATACGTGCTATCACTCACATCACTACCACCTTCAATTTCCAATATTTCAAGCAATTCAAGAGCTTCTTGGTACCTTCTATTGAAAGCTAATTTCTCTATTTGATTACATAATCCAACAGTAGATTTATTTCCTTGTTTTTTCTCAGTATTGGTTTTTTCCTCAATACCCAATTGAAGTCTTAATGGTTTAGGCTTGGGTTTGGGTTTAGGGCGTAAGTTCTGCTCCATTAAAGAGCATTTAAAACGACAAAAGGGGGAGTTACATTTTCTTCTATTAATCCCAACTATTTGAAACCCGGAAATCATATTGGGTTTTGAGTTATACGAAGAAATCGTAACATAATGTTCGAAATGTTGAAAGGATACATTCTGATACCGGGAAAACGGAAGATCCATGAAAGGAAGTTTAGAACAAGATGATAGAATGGAATGGCGTACCTTAGATTTTGCAGATACTAATAATACAAATATTCAGCAGAATTGCCAGTGTTGTGTGATGATCAACAGTGAAAAAAAGAGTGATTATGCGAGGAGTTCAGTGATCATCGAATGGCATTCAATTGATTACGGCATTGTAGAATCCGCCTTCGACCTAATTTTTAATTATAAGTGGATCTCTGAAGAGTTAAGACTCAAGTGGCAGTTGTTAGTTGAACAACCGGCTCTTCTTTTTCGCTAGTATATTTTGAAGAGAATAATTTGGTACTGCTTTAAAATTTAGCATTTTTTGCAAATTATAGTTTTAATGTTTGTTTTTTATAAATTGTAGCCATCAAAGTATCAAATTTTACAAGTTCAAGTTGAAAACACAAAACTTCGATCACTTAACCTAAAATCCCAACTACTAAAATGATTGGAATTTTGTATTTTAGCTTGAACCTGCAAACTTTAATACTTTGATGGTTGTAATTCACAAAAAATAAACATTAAAGCTGCAATTTGCACAAAAGCGAAACTTTAAGGTTGTAATTCGCAAATTAACCTTTTGAAAATTATCATTTATAATCAAATGAAATTCAACGAGTTTTATTTTTTTTTTCCCATGGTAAATAAATATTTTTTTTATCTATATAGTGATCTTGAACTTTTAATTTTTTTTTCATGTTAAGACAAAAGCTTAAGTACTTTGTAAAATTAAATACTCATTTTGAACAAATTTTCAAAAAACGTGTCTCATAAGGAGGATCGAGAACTTTTTTCAAGCTACTTGTACTAATTCATAGTGACTTGTTGGACTTTCATATAGCACACCGTCGTTAGGAAACAAAAGATATGTAACGACATTTATTGTTGACTTTACTCGATTTTGTTATGTATATCTTTTGTATTTCAAAGATGAATCTTTATCGAAATTTCAATTATATAAAAGTGTAGTAGAATTGCAAGTAGGACCAAATGTTAAAAGACTTAGAATGCACAAGGGAGGTGAATACTACAACCTTACATATTTCTAATCTATGAGTATAATCCATGAAATTGTTGTAGAAGATGCACCATAATTAAATGGTGTAGCGGAAAGGAAGAATCACACTCTTCAAGAAATGGTTATTTCCATGTTGTTCTACTCAGGTTTGAGTGAAGGATTTTGGGGGGAAACGATGTTGACCACATATCATATCCTTAATCGAGTTCCCACAAGAAAGAAAGATTATGGCACAGACGAAAACCAAACTTGAATTATCTCAAAGTTTGGAGTTGTAGAGCTATTGTAAGATATCCTTGGAACAAAAGAAAAAAGATAGGAGAAATAGGCTTGAAATGTATTTTTATAGGCTATACATTACAGCAAAACCTATAGGTTCTACGAGCTTGAACAAAATGACTATATATATCGATTCATTTAATTATAAAGTCAAGAGATGCAATTTTCTATTAACACCAATTTTCTTCGATACCAAGGCCAAAAACCTAATCGTTGGTGCTCATAATATGAATGTTAATCAAAATGATCAAGGGTCTTAAGATGTTCCACTAGATGAAGAAACCTTTATTAAGGAGCAGTAAGAGACGTCGTAAGGAGAAGTCTTTGACCAAATATCAAAGTATGTTTGATTTAGGGTGTAGGGATTTTCTTTGTACAAGCGTTCCATATTGTTACCGTGTGGGACGATCATCTAGTGACATATAATGGTGCTACGGAGTTGCAAGATTGTGCTTTATGAAAGGAAGCGATAAATGATGAGATGAATTTCGTTGTGAGAAATAATATTTAGGTCTTAGTGGATCGTTCTCCCAGGTGCAAACCAATTGGTTGCAAGTGGATCTTTAGAAAAAAAACTAAACACAAATGAAACTATAGATAAGTTTAAGGCTCGTCTGGTGGCAAAAGGCTTTAGATAAAAGGCAAGTATCGATCATTTCGATATATATATGCTCCAGTTGCTAGAACAACCAAGATTAGATTGTTGGTAACAATTGCCTCAACATACAATATAGTTATCCATCAAATGGATGTCAAAATGAGATTCTTATATGAAGATCTAGAAGAGAAAGTATACATAAAACAACCTGAAGGATTTGTCATGGAGGGACAAGAGACTAACCTTATATGTACAAACAAGCACCAAAATAGTGGCACCAAAAGTTTAATACCACGATGTTGTCCTATTGATTCAAATTAAATCAAGCGAACAAGTGTGTATATAGCAATTTTGATGACAAACGAAATGGTGCCATCATTTGTCTATATGTTGATGATATGGTTATCTTTGGAACAAGTTTAATACTTGAAATGACTAAAGTATTTTTGTCATCAGTATTCTAAATGAAGGATTTGGGGGAGACCGATGTTATACTAGGTGTCAAAATTAGTCGGGATAATGACAGCCTCATATTGAGTCAGTCTCATTATATTGAGAAAATTCTTAAACATTATAGCATGTTTGACAAATATCCTGCTAATACTCCTACAAATGTTAGTTTTAAACTAATCCTGAATACCGGCGTATCAAATAAACAATTGGAATATCCAAGGGTTATAGGACCCTTGATGTATGAAATGACTTGTATAAAACCCAATATAGCCTTTTACGGTTGGTAAATTAAGGTGATTTATAGGCAATTCACGTCGCTTTACTAATATGGGTTCATTGTAGAATATTATATAGGGACAAGGAAATTAGGTTCTTAGGATTTCACATGTTTTCTCAAATATCCATCCAAATGAGAAAATTGTACTAGACCAAAAGTATCATAAATTGGACTCATGTTCAAACAAGAACAAAGTAAAATTTCATATTCAACATTTTGTTCCAAATTATAGTTAGGTCAACAACAATTCAACAACTTAGGTCAAGAATAAATTAGTTAATTGAAACAATCGCAATATTCCAAGAACAATCAATAGTGAAAACAATTAGAAAACTCACATTACCTCAATTAGGTCAAAGTAAAAGAATAAACAGTAACAATGAAGCAAAAGTGAAGAATTATAAGCAGTATATAAGCAAAAAAAACCCACATTAGTACCACAATTTAAACCTTAAAATTCAAAAAAATACATACCTTTACACACTAATTTGAATAATTAAAACTAAAATGAAGAAAAATTTGATCATTTAGGACTAAAATGAGGAATAAAGAGGAGGATATTATGGTAAGTTAGGGTTGGTTAGAAAATAAAATTGGCAAAATAAGGTAGGAGGAAGAAGAAAATGGCGAAAGAAGAAAAAAATTTGCTGGCTATGAAGGATTGAAAACACCGTCAAGGATATCGATTTTATTTAAACTAAAGTCGTTGTCTTTGGCAGTGTTTTTACCTATATTTTTTTATCTAAAGTCGCTCATTAGAGTTCAAATTCGCTATCTTTAACAACAATTTTGACTTAACTCTTAATTTGAGAAGTATTTTTTTTAGAGTTTAATTTTATAATTTTTATTTATCCATCCAAATTTATTAAACACTAAACCAAAAAAGAGTTAAACATAACCCTATTTAGTAGCAAAGCATCAAAGTAAACTCTATCCTCCACTCCACCTCCATAACCATAAACCAAGTACAAAAAAAAACTATGAATAATAAATAAATAAATAAAAACAATAAAGCATAAAAAGGGCAAAACTCAAATGAAATACCCATCACCCACAAACTACAATTACAAGGCCACTAACAATCACAAGTAGTGACCTTTTTCAACAATCAATTCCCACTTCCCAATTCTGTCAATCATTTTTGGGGAAAATCCATCTCTCTAATTCGGAGGAAATAGTTAAATTTCAAGTTTGAGAAATGGCAGGTTACAGAGCAGATGATGATTATGATTACTTATTCAAGCTTGTTCTGATTGGTGATTCTGGAGTTGGAAAATCAAATTTGTTATCTAGGTTTACAAAAAATGAGTTCAATTTGGAGTCTAAGTCTACAATCGGGGTTGAATTTGCTACTCGTAGTTTAAACATTGAAGGCAAGGTTATCAAAGCTCAGATTTGGGATACTGCTGGTCAAGAGAGGTACCTTTTCTTATATTTCTCTTTTATGTAATATTTGGTTGTTGTTATTAGGTTTTTGATAATGGCGAATCAGGGCGCTAGTATAGGATGGACCAAATACTCCTAGCGGCACACGTTCTTTTGTATCATATGTTACCCAAATTCAATTATAATACTTTTTAATCAAATGATCCATGCCATAGCCTAAGCAGGTGTGCTTAGATTTCCCTTAATTTTTTATTGTGATTGTTCTTTTCATGTATTTTTTTGTACTAGAGGAGTTTATGATGAGGATTTCTTGAGAAGTCTTTGATATCTGGGTGTTGGGGTTGAACTGTTTATTTGGCTAGTTTTCGTGCCATGTTTATGTTTAGATTGGGTTGAAAATTTAATGAAATTGAGATACATTATTAGTATGTGATTAATGATAGGTGGTGTACCATTAGTTTACTGCATTTATTGCTGACTGATGTGAAGAATTGTTTGCCTTTAACAGTGTTTTGGGTTTGTTTTGGTTGTCATGAAGGAGACATGGGTGAGTCTTTTGTTTCATTGGGGTCATTTAATTTGGGTATGAACTCGAGAAGATTACCATGGCTCGATCCATGCAAGGTGGTACACAAATTGTGGAAAGGGATAAAAGGAAGATAATTTTGGGTTGTTTTTCTCTGCATTTCGATCAGTGGTCGATGGGAGATATGATGTTTTTGCAAGTCTATTAGACTCGAGGCTTCAGTAAGGTCATTTTGGAGGAAGGGTTGGAGTTTTGTGCATGAATGGATACTAAAATTGAGTTAATCTAGAAACTAATAATTGTGTTGTGGGATCAAAAGCTTGGTTTTGATATTCCTTCTAGAATATTGATGTGAGTCGGAAGTTTCTTCAATAAAGTTTTATGAGAAATTATCATCTACACTTGTTAACTCTTTTCCTCTGTAAATCCTAAACAATGCACCATAGAGATAATTTTTCTTGTTTTTAAAGAAAAAAAATAACCTAGTACTCCACAGTGGCACAGTCATTTGTCATTCTTATAGATTTTGTAGCATGGTGCAAAAGTTTGTATGTGCTCGCAGTTATAGTAAGGGTTGCAAAATCACTAACGGGGCCAATGGGGATGGTTTTGCGGTTATCACTTTAACTTGAAACCTTTACAATGTGTTCGTAATGCGACTATGTTTTGTAGTATGCAAGAGCTTTAACGACTGTATAGAATTACTCGATAGTACATGATATATATTTTGTTTCCTGTGTTTTGAAATCCTAATCAGGTCTCTTGGAACCTCATTTCATTCCCACACACTTCTTCCCTACTCCCAAAATATAAGGAAAAAAAGCAAAGAATAATAGTATTATGGGTCCTACTTTTTAATTGCCGAAGGGCAATAGCGATAAATTGATTCCCCATGGGATTGTAATTCCAACTTTCTGGATTACACTTACTGAAACCCTTTGAATCCTCTCTACTAGATAAGAATTAAAGTAAATGAACAGATCCCTCTTCTAAGTTCTGCAATTGGTCATGCATTTAATTCATACAATATCACTTAAAAAATGTTATCTGTCCTCCTTTTGGTGAAAGCTTGTAGTTTGAGCTCCTTAGTATAACTAAAAAACTTACAATAGGTTTATTTGTTTGGTCAGAATGTTATCTCTCCTACTCTTGTTCATGACTTCCACCTTCTTGAAAACTAATTTACGGAAGGAAAGATGAATTATTCATGATTTGGATTTTCTTGATAGGATAAGCTGGCAAATGCATGAAAACTTGACTAATATGACATTTGTTTTCAGTTGTGAATTATAAGGAAAAGTCAAAAAACAAATGATCATTTTTTCACTTGAGAGGTCAAAGTTTTGGGCTTTGAGAAAAGCAAATGCATGATCAAAACTGGTGCTGCAATATTCAACATTACAATATGTGATGCATGTTACTGCTTGACTTATGACCCATGGATGAACGTGTAGGGATTCACACATGGACTGTGCTCTATACACCCACATTTCTGTTGATTATAGGGATATTTTTACTTTGTTTTGCTTAAAATAGAAAGCATAAAGGTTTGATGGACCCCAGAGGCTGCAGCAATGACTTAGCTAATTGTTTAAAATTCTGATGGATTGCCAATTTTCCATCTACAGAAGTCTTAGTGTTCTGGTACTCTTTGAAGGCATTCTAGTACTTTGTGGATATGTATTCTTATGGAATCATGGAAAACTTGGCACCCAATTTGCATTATATTGCGGTGTACTGCTGAACTTTCTCAACCTTGCTAGGTATGGGATCTATTTTAGGTGGTGGTTGTTTTGTAGACTCACAATGTTGTAGGATGTGAGGATTATTAAACTGAGGGGTACATATGAAGAAAAGTAAGGCCATACTCAAATGACACCAGTGACACAAGGAGAAGGATATGTAAAGCCCGCCCCTTGTTGTAAGGGGAAAGGGAAGAGTGTACTGTGATTGATTGCACATAATACAATATCAGTGGTTGCTAAGGTGCTGTATGGGAATGTTTACGTTTCCAGTTTTTTCGTTTTGTTTTTTAAACAAAATTCAAAGCAAAACAAGTTTGGCAAAATTGTTTTGAAAAACAACTTTGGTTAAATTTTGTTATACAAGTAGCCAAATTATAGAAGCCACTTTTCCTAGTTTTGTGGTTTTCATTTCAATTAATGTTTGATTGTCTCTTTACAACCTCTTACAAGTTGAAACTTTCTCTCTCCCCTTCCTCAATTACTATTATGGCTTCCCACAAATGTTCAGTCCCATGTACCTTAGTTCATTTCTTGAGTTCCCCACCATAATCCGGGTTTTGTCAGATTTGTAACCGACATGTTATAGAAATCAAAATATTTATCGGTATCTGCAAATTCAGTCCTTTAGTTCCCCTCTCAACTTGTATTTTTGGATGTCAACTTCTGGAGGTTCTCAATCTAAATAAAAGTTTCTATTATACGTTGGCTGATGTATTTCTAATTTGAAGAACCTGAAAATCTTGATGAATTAATATTTATTGGAAATCACTTGAAATTCTCCATAAATTGTGCCAGTGAGCTTTTGATTTTTCTGAAAATTACTTGATAATCTCCATTAATGGTGCTTGTGAGCCTTTAATTTTTTTCCTTGTCCTTGTTTTCCTAATCCATTCCATGCTTTGTTCAATTTTTTTCTTTTATTTCTTTAAATTAGGTTTGGTTAAATGGATTGCAATTGAGCAAACAATTAACCCTAAAAAATTGAGACTTTAATGTCCATTATTTCATTTTCAATGGGCTTTTCACCCATTCTTACTTTTCTGAAGATTTATCAATAAAAAAGCACTGTGATGTACATTTTAAAGGATACAAGTCAAACTTCTCATTATGTATGATAGAATATAGAACCAATATTTTGGTGTTAAAAGAAAAATGGTGAAAGGAGCACATTTTAATAAAAGATTCATTCTTTAGTCTTTATATTGCTTGATATGCAGATTATGTTACATTTTGAAGTTAAAAAAGGTAATCTTGTTTACTAATATGCTGAAATATGCATTTTAACACTTCAATGGTGGAGTGATCAATAAATATCGTTGTATTAGAAAACTAATTTTAACTTTTAATTGTTTTAAAAACAGAAATACAGAATAAAAATTGTTTTTAGTTTTTAAAAAACAAAAATTGAAAAAACCAAAATGATACGAAACAAGCCCCAAGATTTTGAGGTAGGTTTTGCATTAAGTTTTGATGCCCAACTGTTGCCAGCTTGCAACTGAATATGCTTTGATAAACTTCTTGAAATTCATTGAATCTTCATGAAAATGCATGTTATAATTTTGAGATATAATGTTGCATTGGCACTTGGCACACTATGTATTCCTAAATTTCTTACTTTCATGAACCGTCAAATGCATGTAGAACCTAATTCCAGTGGTGAGCTTTTCATCTTTAAATTTTTTAATAAAATGTCACGTGGTAGTTGCTTCTTATTAAGCAATCTTCTCATGGCTTCTTCCATGCATAGAGCTTTTTCTTTGTGCTGTTTCCTTCCCTTCTTACTCTTTCTTTCTATAATGAACCAGAAATTGCTTATGTGAGAAAGAAAGAGATTAGGCTTAAGAGAGAGTAAAAAGTAGATGTAGAGAAGGAATTACAGAAAAAGAATAAGAAATAGGAAAAGAGAACAAAGAGTAAAGAGAAATCTAAGTGGGAGAATTCATATCATATTCATCTTATATCCTAACCAATGAGTATTACATATTACTATTTATAGCTAACAAGCTTAACAATTTGCTACTTTACACAAAATTGGTTACACAATATTCATTTTTTAGAAGTTTCACTAGAAGACTATTTTGTCCCCCATATGTAGATATTGATTCATAACATTGCCGGCCATCCAAAGATCCACCTTGTTCTCAAGGTGTGTAGTGATCTGCTTCAATGTAGACGAAAAAACGAAAAATAGCCTGATTTGGACTGACTAAGGTGGGGCTCAAGTGCAGCTCAACCAAGAGTGAATGGAGGAAAATAGGAATGTGTTTATTTTTTAGTAGAAAGGAAAGTAGATAGTAGTGTAAAAATTGTTTGGGATGAATAACTTTTACTTTTAGATGATGTGAAAAGTTGGGTTAAGGAAGGAAATAAGTACTAGATTTGACCTCAAATAGGATATTATTTTGGATGAAGTTTACCCATAACTAATGTGGGCTGGTGTTGTTCAATTGTTTGATTTCAAATTGGGCAAGAATTTTTAGATGTAAGAGTTGATGGATGGGACAACGTTGTTACCATTATTGTTCATCATCATAGGCTTATTGGAAGCACCATTATTAATGTTGTTGATACATTCAAAAATAATATTACTAATGATATTAATGATGCCACTGTGATAATAATCAAAGTAATTTCCTTGCATGAAGAGTTGTTCCTCACTCCCAATTTTAAATTCCAGTAAGATAAAATTGCTAATCTCGTGGGTGGGTTTTCACTTGTTCTCTCTACAATACAACAATTGAAGTGAAAGGATGGGTCAACAAGGTTAGCTCAATGTTGAAGATGGGTTGAGCACTGAACATTGTCACTCACTTTAGGATCTAAAGCCAAAAATTCTGGCTTAAAATCAGCAGCAAGCCAGTAATGGTAACTCTGTTTCCCTAACGCCATGCCCTTCCTTCTGACATGTATGTATGCTGATCCTTTTTTGATTTTCCATCTTTTTTTTTTCTTTCTTTTTAATCTTCCTCTTCTCCTCCATCTTTTCCGAAAGGTTATTGGGATGGTCTTCTTTTCTTCTGGTCCTTCTGGAGGTTTTCCTTTTGGATTTTCGAAAGGGTTTTGTATTGTTTGTTTTGGAAGTTTTGTAGGATAAGGGTTGAATGATCTGGTGAGATTAAGAATTTTTGGGTTGAGTTTTTGGTATGTCGGTAGGGGGTATTGTTGTGGAGGAAGAGCTTCTTGGTTAACATTTTTTTTTGGAACAATATGGCTGAGTTGTGAATAGTACATATGTTTGGATGTTTTTGAATTGTTTGAGTTCTGGTGACTTTATCGGCGCCCTGGTTTGAGAGGATGTCAGGGTGGTTAGCGTGGAGTTCTTGAGGTGAGTTGTCTTGTTTCACGAATGAGTTGGAGTGGGCTGTTTTGGGTGCTGAATATTAGTATGATTTTGTTTCTTTAAGAGGTGTGGCGATGTTTTGTTGAGTGGTTGCTGGTAATGGTTATGGAGTAAGGGGTTGGATATGGGCTCAACCATGGCAAACAACTGATCTTCTCTTCATTTAATATGAGAAGAAAATACCCATGCCCTATTCCCTTAAATTCATGCCTTGAATAACCATTTTCATCAAGATTTTCCTCACACCATTCACATAAACCCATTTGGAACGCACAACTCTGATACCAAGTTGTAATAAACCGAAAATTGTTAATGTGAGAAAGAAAAGATTAGGGCTAAGAGAGAGTAAAGAAGCAAAGGTAGAGAAGAAATTACCGAAAAAGAATAACAAATAGGGAAAGAGAACAAAGAGTAAAGAGAAAGACAGAGAAAAGAGAAATTTAAGAGGTAAATTTCATATCATTTTCATTTCATATCCTAACCAATTTTACATATTAGTATTCATAGCTAACAAGCTTAACAACTTGCTAATTTACACAAAATTGGTTACAAAATATTCCTTTTCTATAAGCTTTACGAAAAGACTATTCAGCCCCTGATATTGATTCATCACACTTTTCCATACTTGCTTTGCTGAACCATTATTGTTTCTCCATCCTTATATAAAACTTGAAGTTTTTGCTTATCTTCTTGGTTGTACAAGGTCATGATTCAGCTTGTCGTTTCAAAGGTTATGATTTATGAATGTTTAATTTGTATATCACATGTCTTATCAATTGATTAATGTGCGAAACAAAAAAAAGGGTAGACTTTGTCCAAGTGCATCTCAAGTTTACCAAATAAATGCATATCTTTTTGTTTTGGATTGTTTTGACTTCGTGTGTGGATTCATTGTAAAAAAATTGGGTTTTCTATTTGGATAGATGAAAGACAAATTGGTATATGGTATAACTGAGCACATCTTTGGTGCTCTTTTGATCTCTAGTACAGTTGAAATTACTCTTGCTTTTTAGTCTACATTTCTTCTCACTTTTTCAGGAAATGTTGACTGGATGCTTTTCAAAATAATAAGGTAGTTGCTAGGATGCCGTCACTCAACTTTATTGTAGTAAAATAGCTAGCAAGTAGTAGACAAGATGGGAGAATGAACTAACATGACCAAGTCAAAACTCAAAAGGGTAGTGGCATAGTGGAAGCTTATGTACGTCTAGAGAAGCTTAACAATTGCATATAGTAAAGAAACATTGAGTATCTCGAATTATTAATTAGTGCGACCTGTATATGTCAGATATTGAAAGTGTCGAATGGTTGCAAAAATGGCCAGGAATGACCACAGTGTTCGTGGCAGAGTAGACCGGGAGATGGAAATATTTGTAATATCTGCCTGTGGTTATTGTGCTATAATAGTAGAACTAATCAATGACGAGTGGCCTGTGAGGGGAAATTTATAACTGTTCAGGGCAGTCTTTCTGTAGCCAAAATAGGCCTGTGACAACCAGGAATGTCCTTTTTCTTTTAAACCAGTATTTGTGTGCTACAATTAGCAGACCCATGCAGTTACCACATTGCATTGTCTAACACAAGATTGATTATCTGAGTAGAGAGATGCTTCCTCTTTTCATGTGCGCTTTGTCCAATTCTTGTTATAGCAAATGCTTGTATGTGCTTGTAAAGTGAATTTTCAGCTTAGTGTTCCATGGCTGTGGCGTGCCCTTGGATATTGTCCATCATTTCCGCACAAAAAAAGCAAATGGTAATTACAAACCTAAACATGTTGGGTGGATCACGAAGCTAGATGAACATATTAACCTTAACATGTTCTACACCATGAGTATAGTAGCAACAATTCAAATCTGTGTAGAGTAAGTAATTACAAATCAAATATTTGAGTATGCAATTCTTCTTAATCGACCAATCTCTCCATCGTGGTTTCGCTTCTTTATTCCCTAGAACTAATCTAGAAAGCCCTATCTAAATCTTAACTCCAAAAGTGATGAAGATAGCAACTAAAGAACATGGAGTATGCAGAAAAGAATTGAACTTAATTCAAAAGTACTAAATAGAAGCCTCTGGGATGTCAACCCCAGAAAACACTTGGTTTTTGTTTGACACCCAAATGCCTATATATATCAAAACTACATGACAACAAGATAGAATAAAATAAAAAAAATTAAATCCGCTTATGGGCTTAGATATCCCATATAGTAGAAAAGAAAAGATAAAAGATAGAACTCATAACGCGGCCAGATATGAATATTTTTCTTCCGAATTCATTTCGGAATTGATTCCCCGCCCAAGTATATGAATACTCATCGGAGTCTGGACAATCAGCTACATTGAAATGCCTATAACTTTTTGTTCCGATGTCCAATTTGAGGCGTATATTATGTGATTAGAAAAGTGCTTGAAGTCTAATTTCCAATGCCCCTAGTTTTGCATCATTCTGTTTATCAAAAGTGATGACAATAACACAAACTTGGAGTCCTCTTATTTGATGAAATAGGTACCGGGCCATCACTAGTGCCTACTATAGAGGAGCTGTTGGTGCTTTGCTCGTGTATGATGTCACCCGGAAAGCTACATTTGAGAATGCTATAAGGTGGCTTAGAGAGCTCCGGGATCACACTGATCCTAACGTGGTAGTCATGCTAATTGGTAACAAATCAGATCTTCGGCATCTTGTGGCTGTTACTACTGATGAAGGGAAAGCTCTTGCCGAGCAGGAGGGGCTCTTCTTCATGGAGACTTCTGCCCTCGAAGCCACAAATGTTGAACTGGCTTTCACTGAGGTTCTTACTCAGATTCATCGTATTGTGAGCAAGAAGGCAGTTGAGGCCGGTGATGCTTCTGCATCGGCTGTACCATCCCAAGGACAGAGTATAAACATAAAAAACGAAGGCTCAACTTGGAAGAACTTTGGCTGCTGCTCAAACTAACTAGTTGCTTATAACTGTAAGTCTTTGCTGCTATAACGTTTTGTTTCCCCCGAAAATTTACTTACTGGTCGAACTTCAATAGTTGTGGACTGCGCCCACCTTCTTCCCTCAAAAAATCTTAAAAACAGTTATATTTAGATCGTCATTGTCTATATATCTAGACATTTACAGTTGACACAATTAGTAGAAGCAATTTGCATGTAATTTTTCTGCATGGATTTGAAAAATGAGGCTCAAGAATTGTTTTATAGCTATATTTTGGATTATTTAGATGATCATTGGATGATACAGGAGCTCTGTGACACCTTGTGTTAAATTGAATCTGCATTTCTTATTACTGCATTTATTTCCCTTTTTTGTTGAATGTTGGATTCAATACAATTGAAATCTTGTCCCTAGGATATTCTGTTGGCCTGAAACAGGTGACTCACAATGTAGTTGATGAACATCCAACTCATTACTCTATCTCATGAGATTGCTCCTCAAGGGTGCGACACAACGAACAAGGAAAAGGGATAAAATGCGTATTTCAGTGGAGTGTTGTTGGTGGGGTGTTGTCTTTTACTATGGGATTTAGGTTTCTATCTAGGAAAAGAGAAATAAATTACAGGTTTTCGTGGGATATAATTGGTGGAGTTATGTTCAAAATGGGCAATGTACAAACCATGTAGGACGGATCAAAATTGTATATGGAGCAAAATTAGACGATGGAAAGGGTAGACATTTATGTTATTTGGATGGGAGGAAATGAAGGGAAACAAATTGATGACATTTTCTTTGATGGGATAGCAAAAGGGGGAGGGGAGGGGAGGGGAGGGCTTACCGGCGAGAGGGGGAGGGGGAGGGTGAGGGTGAGGGTGAGGGAATTGATCTTATTGTAGATTGTGAGAAACTATTATATGGATGAAATGGAAAAATATTACATTATTCTTAGATAACATTTTTTGGAAGGGAAGGGAGGGAGGGGGAGGACGCGGGAAGGAGAGGAAATATTAGTGTGTTTTCCTTTCAAATTTTTCTTATTTTGAATATAGTTTTATCAAAATTGTAAAGGAGTTCTTCTATTTTTATTTTCTTCCCTCTATTTCCTTCCATCCACCTGTTGGTATCCAAATGAGGCCTCTCCTACCCTTCAATCTTTTTCGTCCTATCTAAACAAGTGCTAATCACTAGAACAACTTATAATTCTTGAAAAATAAAGAGATACAAAAGAATGAACTTACAGCAAGTCTTGTATGAGATCGTCTTACTGTGAGATGAGCCCGTACAAGCAACCCATTAATAAAAAAATTCAAAAACAATGAAATTTGAATTGTACAGAGAGCAGTTTTTTTTTTTTTTAAGACTTTAGGCTGATTCAATTGAGGTCGTCTTATGATGAAACTAGGGCTGAACAAAGTTTGGTCTAAACCGCAAACCAAATCAGACCAAACTGTAATTTAAGTATTTGGTCTAGTCTGCGGTCTAAATGATTTGGTCCAATTTTTTTTCAAAAAAATTACGGTTTCCGGTCCGATCTTGGTTTTTAAATTTTCAGACCAAGTCAGACCACAAAACGGTATTATTTTCTGGTCTAGTACAACCCTTAAACCGTAGTCCATTAACCGCAATAATAGAGGACATTATGTTGTTAGGCAATTGGTCCAACTCTAAATATGAAGTGGTAGATTACTGCCACTCTACCAGCCCATTATATTTTAGGTTGAAAATTAAATTAAACCTCACTTCTGTCGAATTTTTCTCTATTTGCGGTTTGCGGCGCCTTCCTCTCACTTCAAAATCAATTTTTCTTCTCATTTTACTGAATCAAGAGCTAATTTTCATTGAAGACTTGAAACACTACTAGATATTTTGTACTTAAATTAAAGACTTTCAAAGACTCAATTAAAGATTCGGAATGTATAAAAATATTTATATATATAAAGATGAATACATTATCTTAGATTCTGGTCTGATCTGGTGTTTTGACTGGTCTGGTCTGGTCTAAAATTTTTCCACACCAAAATTTCTAATCTGGTCTAATATTTGTACCAAACCAGAGCAAATTCGACCGTGTGTAGCCCTAGGTGATACGGCCTCAATAAAGAATTAGTGTGATATCACTCGGAGTATGTATCTTATGTGTTGAAACAACTTGTGTATGACGTTCAATAATCGTGTATAGGTGGGTGATGGAGTAACAACATCCTATTTGACCAAAAAGAGTGAAAGGAATCTTCTTTGACCAGCACAACACCACCTTAAGAACCTTTTTTGATAAAATCTTGCGAATGAGTATATATATATATATATGTATATATATATATATATATATATATATATATATATATATATATATATATATATATATATATATATATATATATATATATATATATATATATATATATATATATATATATATATATATATATATATATATATATATATATATATATATATATATATATATATATATATATATATATATATATATATATATATATATATATATATATATATATATAAAAGATCAAATAAAAAGGATTTTAAAATGAGAAGGATTTTTGCTTGATTTTGTTTTGTTACTATATATACAAAAAAGATACTATATTATAAATTAAGAACATTTTAAAAATTATTTCATAGTAACTTTTCTGTGTAACATAGTTATTTTTACAATTATGTGTTTTTGGCTCTATTGTGACCATACATTTTTTTTATTTTAGTAAAAATCAAGGGTGTAGAGTCCTTCTTACCCTTCTTATTTTCAACCCCTACTCATTGGATCTCTCCCATATATATATATATATATATATATATATATATATATATATATATATATATATATATATATATATATATATATAAAATATCTAATTCAAATACATCATTTTGCATATTAACCAACAATTTAACCACAGTTAACTCTAGTTATAGGGCTTCTCAGCTATAGGCCTAAATGTGTTAATTTGGGTTATTGGGTCGATTTCAAATCGGTTGTTTTAGGTCCATTCAAAAATCAGATTTAACGTCCATTTTAGATTTTACATAACATGTAAATACATTTTAAAAGTCAATATGGTTCAATTACAAGATCGGATAAATTTCAAATTGTCTGATCTATTTTAAACACCTTTATTAATAGGCCCTTTCTTTTGAATAACTCAAATAAGAGTATGAGACAAACACTTCACGACATCACTAGATGACATTTCGAATAACTCGAATGTAATATGAGACAAACACTTCTCAACATCATTAAGATAACATAAATGACAAATAACCTATTATTAATAACGTCTCATGGTAAAATCGTCTCATATAAAAATTTAAGGTTTATATTAAATTATTTTTGTGAGAAACTGTCTCTCGATGATAATGTTTGGCCCCACATCTCAATATTATAAAAAATACCAAGGTATTTGTCAAAGATACCAACATTTGAAGATGAATTTGTCTCTGTTATGTTATCTAAATGAAGTATATCATTGGTCTCTCATGTTATTTTGAATTTACTTTTTAAAGTCATTTATAACATATATTTTTTTTAGTTATTGCTCACATTAACATATCAAGGGAACATACTGTAGAGCTACATTACAAATAAAATTTAATATAATGTAAATAATGTAAATGATACATTTTTTCAATTAGCATACAATTATTTCTCTCCATACACGATGATAAAACATGTTCCACAAGGGTAATTGCGACGTTTGGGTTTATGAAAAAAGTTGTTATGATGGAGAATAAGAACGTAAGTTTGGCCAAAATCTTAACCTTTTGCCTACAAAGTGGAAATATTAGAAGCTTAGTGTCACCAAGCGAACAAAAAAAAACGTTTGTCCACCACTTAGAAAAGCCAAAACCTTAGAATTACCACATGAAATTTCTCTTTTCTTTTATTTTTTTTTTAAAAAAGAATACAAAAATTTAATAGATTAAGTAAGGAAATGATATTCAATAGCTAAATTGAGAAAAATAATTAAATCTTATTTTTAAAAAATCAAATGCAATTAAGTGATATATCATATTTTATATTAAATGATACATTAAGTGATATATTATCTTTAATATTAAATTATATATTAAGTGATATATTATTTTATACATGCGTGGGTATTGGTATTTAGGAGGAGAGAGCATTAAAAAACACTCGTAATTACTTTGCAAAATGTAATTAGTGGGTTTACCCATAACCTCACAAATTCTCGATTAAAATGGTTACATGGTGTGACAATCTCTATTTGGTTAGTCCATTATATATTTACTGTCTTAAAGAAATTACTTATAACTTTGAATTGATTAATTATAATTTTAAAGTGATTAATTTTTTAGTTTTAAGTGATCGCTTATAAAATTAAAGTGATTATTTTCAATCTTAAGTTGACCAACGAAAAAAATAGACTAATTATATAAATTCAGAAGGTTTCATACAATATGGACAGCAACCTTAGTATATAAACTTTTTACTTTAGATTGTTTTTCAAAAAAGAGCTTGTGCTCGCTTTTGGTATTAATCACTTTGTGTTGGATATTTTGAGTACATTAAGTGTAAAGTAATATATCAAGTACTATGAAAATAACGGGACATATAAGTGCAAAACATAACTAAAATCCGACTCGGCTTTTTGGTCTATAATGTAAAATCCGACTTGTTTTCAAAGGAAACTAAGGATAATCTGACTCGGCCTTTTCCTCTGAAATGTTGAACAAGATTTAGAGTCGACTCGATTTTAAGGTAAACCAAGGAAAAGCCTACGCCACTTTTTTCCTCTAGAAAGTAACATTCGTGTTTTTTGATTGTTTTGTCGATTGATATGTTTATGGAAGTCCCTTCATGAAATATGATCGAGTATTCAGTTGAAGTTTGAATGTGTGGTATGAAAGGATGCAAAACACCATTATAAATAATGGTAGTTGCATTGTGGATAAGGGTGGTTAATCATAACTTTATTTCTGATTATCTTATCTTATTTTTCTTCCTTTTACTCTCTATATATATACATCATTATCATCATATCCAATGTATTCCGTTCATAGAAAATTATGATCAGGGTTTAGGGAGGAAAGAATGATAGAAACTCATATCCATAGAGGAGAGTGGTCAAAGAATCCCTCGGCTCGAGAAAGGTCTTCAAAGAGAGAGAAACCTGCAACTTACAAAAAGAATAAATATAATATGTACAAATAACTAAAAATAAAGATAAAAGTAAAGAAGAAGGTAAAGAGCAATAATTAAAGGCAATGAGCAATAACAAACGATGGGTAAAAGGGACGAGTTTAGTAATCTAAGACGTGAATAAGGCGCCGCCAATTGCCCCTATCCCTGGTCAGGTCTTTAAAGAGGTGAAGTTCATGCATGTCATTTTTAATCTGTTCCTCCCACGTCTTGTAAACTCTTATTACCATAATTTCTGATTTTACATCTTACATAATCTCTTGTTCATTCACATTGATTTGATATATAGTGATTATATCGAGTGTAAAATGTTGTATCTCAAAAACATGTTCTTGAGTTTAAATCCAAGCACCGTGTTTATAAAATAATATTTTTAGAAAAACATTATGTGTCTCTCTGAAGACTTTACAGTCTAAATAATGTTTGGTAGTGAGATTACTTGGTGCTTGTAACATTCTGTTCAAGTGTATATATATATCTATGATTGTATTTTGTTAAGAATTACAAAAAGTTAAATAAGATTATTATTTTACAATATTTTAACTTATAGATTAAGAATAAAATACAAATTAAGAACGATTGATAAATATAGTAAGGCATTTGATCAGAATATGAGTAATTTGTATTAAAAATTAAGAGGAAAGATGGTGTGTGAATTCTAAACTCTCTGTAGTATAGTATTACAATGACAATACATCCCTGTGAATTTTTTAAAGTACTCATCATATATAAAATTATAAATTGTTTTAAATGTTAAAAAACATTCTTAATTAACTTTCTGTACATCAAAAGAATTGATGCTACATTTATTTTGACATTTGAATATTATCTAATTATTTTGATTCAGAGGATTAAATTAAGTATGACAAAGAAGCAAAATGTTACAAAATCAAACGACCACATATTGGAGTGGAAGTTGTACGCCTTTCAAAGTTTCCTTTGTGATGACGGAAAACTAATGAGCATTCAGGAAGTTCACCTAAATCTCCGAACAATAATTTATCTTCCTCTTCCATCGATAATATTGATACTTCGGTATCTTCCCATTTAGGTCCAACAAGAGCAGGAGTACCAAATGACAAATCAGAAACCCAATTGTATTCTACTCCCAAATTTCCTAACGTCAATGAGTCCCCAACAAATTCTAATTGAGGCAAATCTCCAAATAGACTAACATGTATCGGAGATGATGGAGACGCAGATGCTTCCTCACCACCATCGGCAATGTCCGCTTGGGCTTCAGAAGATTGATGGTTGTTATGGTGGTGGTGATGGTGCTTGGTGGTAGGTAAAGGATGGTTGTGTTCACAAGCATATGTGATAATAAGCATAGTGGGATCCACACAACTTCTTTCTACTTGTTTTCTAGCAGGACATCCTTTGGAGGTACTACATCGATAATATCCCCTGAATAATACAAAAATCCACAAATACAAACAAAACCCACATGAGCATGCATTTTTTTCATGGTGAAAATAGATTAAAAGTGACCAATAAATTCCTGCGTGAGATTGTAGTTTTCCCTATCTTTTGGGATAACGCTCCACATTGAGCAAATATTAATCATACAAATATTAAAAGTGAATAATACATCAGATTAAAAAGTCAAAGTTAAAGTCAATAATAACCTAATGTTACAAAAATATAAATTTCAATTTTACACTATAAAAAATTCAATACTATTAAATAATATAATAATCATAAAATAGGAAAAGTTTATAAACTAAGTGTCTTTTTTGATAATAATCCTTGACCAGGTTTAATTTTAAATTGAATTTTTTTCAGTTATTTCTGTTTGATTTTGTTATTTTAACATGCAATTTAGATTTCAGATATTATTGATTTTCCTTAGATTTTGTATTTTTTTCAATATATTGATATTTTCTAAAATATATTGAAGAATAATATTTATTTTTCCAATTCAAATAAATATATGTTTTAAAATAAATATTTTTAATATATTTTGAACAATATTAATATTCATTAAAAAATTAAAATTCAAGTGGGTTCATTAACCCATTCTCCCATTTATTTTACATTATTTTTATTTTCAGATAGTGACACAACACTTTCTTTGAATCACATTTGTACATTAAAAATCCACACACAATTCAATTGCTCTCCTTTTTTTTATAATCAAATATTCATATTTTTCTTTAAAATACTTAACTTTCTCCTTAAGCTATTTTGTTTGGTTTTTCATTTGGTTATTTATAATTTTTTTAGTTTTTGATTATAATGAATTTAGAAAAATGACTAGTTAAATCACGTCACGTGTACTTATTTATGTTAAGTTTTACATGACTTTTGTTATCATAGTTAATCGAAGATAATATTTTTGTTATCATTAATAAGAGTAAGTTTAAGTGTATCTGACATTGGATAATTAATTGGATAATTTGGTGATTTTATTCCTTTAAAGAGAAGATTATGTATGCAATGCATTAATATTCCAATTGTCAAACATAATACGTGAGAACATGTTATAGAATCTTCTAATTTTATCCAAACTACCAAAAATGTAAAACCTTGTAGGGTTTAATATATACAATTTTTTATCCAAATAACCAACAAATTTAGCAATGACTTAGAAGCACAAGTTGCTTAATAATACTTCTATATTATAATCACAAATTAATTAAGATTATATAATTTCATGAAAAACGAGTTTTTAAGTACTAGAAAATATGTTCTTTTTCATAAGACTAATGATTATTTATTTTTGAGAAAGTATCTTTAAAACCGATCAAAAAGTGCATAATCTTTTATACAAGAAACATTAGCTTTATTTCTTAAAAACACAAACGAGAACTTGTTTTTGATTAAAAAATAATATTCCTTTTGGAGATTGTAATTTTAATTAATAATTGTAATTTGAAGTAATTACATTTGCTATTAATACTTTTAAAACAACAAAAATAACATATAATAATGTTAATCATAAATCTAATAAGTAATGTCAAGGAAAAAAAATTACTATTATAGGAATAAAATAGTAAATTTCATATTAAAACCATGAAATTGATCTTAAAATGTGTTATTCCACCTTGTATATATTCATATTTTTAAAATGGAAAAATTATTGTGAATAACAAAAAATTTTTGCTAAAATTCCTATAATAATATCAACTTTTGATTTATCATTAATGATACCAATTTAGGTGGTGTTTTTCTAGAATAATATCAAGTTTTATTTGATTTTTAATTTACCTTTGTTTTTGTTAAATAATCTTCTATAAACAAAAGTTGATATTATTCTAAGCAAAAATCTTAAGATGCAATTATTTATATTTAATCAAAAATTTGTATTATTGCAAAGAAATAAGAGAAAACTTGTACTCCCTCCAATTCACTCTCCCCTTTGGTTTGGGCACAAAAATTACGAAATAGAGGAAAACACATAAAGTGGTATTCCTATGTTGTATTTGTATACCCCCAAAAATTCAATCCATCGTACCTATTATTTAGGACATTTTTGTAATTATAAATAGTTCATGATGAGGATAATTTGGTAAAAAAAACTATGGTTTAGAGGTAAACCGACTAAATAATAAACACAAATTCTTGCGAGAGACGGTCTTTTTGAGAAACTATTTCTAATTGAGCCGACTCATTATATGTCTCTTAAAATATTGTAAGTAGGTATTAAGAATAATGTAAGTAGACATTTAAGATATTGAAAGTAGGCATTAAGGATACGGTAAGTAAGCATTAAGAATACGATAAGTAGACATTAATCTTTAATGAGTTAGACTTGAGATACGTCTCTCAAAAAAACGGGATCTCAAGAGACTAGCTGAATAATAAAAGGAGTCGATAATTACATTCAATTGGAGGGAGTATTAAATTATGATAAGTTTTTTATCATACAATTTAGATACTTGTTATTAAGCGAAGCGTGTAACGCACGGACATAAATTAGAAGGTGACAACCTCTCATGATTAATTTCCAACCACTCCATGGAAGAGCGTAGTTTAGCAAAGCCGCCTCTATACTAAAATACGCCATTCTATACCAGCAGCATTTTATGAAAAGAAAGAGAGATTTAATCCAATACAGCATAAAACACGATAAAATGATACAAACCTCGGATATGGAGATCCTTTGATGGGTTTTTGGCCGTACTTTCTCCACGCCCATGAATCAGACGGTGGATATGCTTCGCCTTTACTCCTTGATCCATCAGCATCTGGTATCGGAATTGATACTACTCTTTTCTGTATACCCCTCCTACTGTTCTCCCCACATAATCATCATAATTTATCACTAATATTTAAAATTAATCTTCAAAATAAAATTTTTAAAGAAAAAAATTGATATTATAATCCAAAATTTTTTAATTATTTTCTAATAATTCAACACTTGTTCTTACAACATGAATGATTCAACTTTTGTTTTATTTTGCTGGCATGTGACATTAGAAGGGTCTTTTAGGATGTGTAAGGTGATCTATCGCATTGGATCCTCCTTATTCCCGTATATAAAAAAGTTAATAAAAAAAAAATATGTTAAATTTATCAATAAAATAAATAAATTTACTATAAATAAAGTAAAAAACCTTTAAATTTTTCAAGAAATTTTTTAAGACGGCTCTGTTTAACATCATAAGCTATTATTAAATATTATGAGTAATATGATATATTGTGGGAAAATATATGAAAAATATTAATTATTAAAAATAATCCAAAGTAGATTATTGAAGATTTAATTATTAATGTTAATTTTTTCAATTTTAAAAAATGGATAATGTTTCATCATTCATCATTATATTGGGTATAAGAGTTTTAGTTTAAACGGTAAATGACATTTCATACCCTTATCAAAATAGAGACATAGAGGTTGCTGCCATAAATTTAGAAGTGGGTCCACTTGAATTTACAAAATATGAAAACGGGTCGGGTTAGTTAGGTGGGCATTAATTCCCTCGTGTTAAGCATGATCAAAAAAATGGGACAAACCTTTTGTTAGGAGAAGAAGCAATAACGGCGGTGTTGGGTGTTGAGAAATCAGCAGAGATTGGCGAATCGGGTCCATAATCGGATGAGCTTTGCGGGTTATTATCTTGTTCACTTGTTATTATTCTCTTTTGATGTTTATTTTGCATAACCATTGGAGCACCCAAGAAAAGATAATTATAATTTAGTGAATAGGATTAGTGATACAACAAAAGAAGAGTTTATGGAGATGGTGGGAGTTTTTGGATATGGAGTCCAAATACAAAATGGAAGGAAGGAGGAAGGAAGGAAACGAGGGTTTTTATTTATTATCTTTCTTATTTATTTATTAAATAAGCTAATATTTACAGATGGGCAGTTGGGTTTTTATTTTTGAGAGTCGTGCGGGCGAATACGCAATCACCAATCATATCAGTTTCCTAATTCCGTTGCTCATTTCATCGTGCATGTTTATTACTACCTCATTTTTTATATTTCTTCTCAAATACAATTAATAAATTTTAATGTTAAACTTTAATTATTATTTTTTATCCATTAGATCTTAATAGATTTGTCTTAATATATATTTTCTAAATATTTCTTCTTCTGTTCACTAATGAAGTTTCCACAAGTAACGTTTGTGGGAATTAAGAAAATTAGAATATTTTAGATAGTGAATATATTATTTTATTGAATATTTAATTTGATGGAAGAAAAGTAGGAACCATAAACATTAAAAAAAATATTAAACAAAAGTTAGTGGAAAAAATATGAAAACCACAACTAATAACAAAGTATTTTTATAAAGATAGTGGAAAACTTATAGCGGACCATAAAGAATATAAAAATGTTAAAATAAAGTTAGTGGAAGATATATGAAGATTTTAAGCATTATAAAAATATTTAAATGATGATGTTTGTTCAAAAATTTAAAATATAAATAGAAAATTTTTTTATGGAAACAACAAATAAAACACCCAAAATGGCAAATGGAAAGATCTTTAAAGAATGGAGGAAGTAACTTTTTAGAATTTTTAAAAACTCATAATTAAAATTAATTGACTTTTAAGTTTATAATGGGATCTGCACAAAAAGTAAATGATAAAAGCAAATAAAAACGGAGGGAATAATGACTAATGTTATTATTATTAATTTAATTTAGGATAAATTATTTAGAATAATCCAATTTCTTCTTGATTTTCATTAATAATTTTAATTTTTGATCAACTATGAATAATTTCAATTTTAAAATAATTTACTCAAGAACATTGTTGCCCAAATGATGATCGATTATTACAGGTTAATTGCTAAAAAATAAAATTCAAAAATATTAAAAAATTAAAGTTAGAATAAAAAAATAAGGGAAAATTATTAATGGTACCCTAAGTTTTTGCACTTTATTAATGGAATTCTTAAGTTTCTTCGATTATCAATGGTACCCTCTTGTTATTGAGCGTCTTACAACAGTAACTTTTTCTAATTTTTTCCGTCCAAAATAGTCCAAAACCGTTAATTTTTTTCTTTTTCTTTTATTTTTTTATGTTTTAAATTGAAAAATAAAAGAAAATGAAAAAAAACTTAACGGTTATGGACGATTTTGAACGGAAAAAATTAGAAAATGTTACGGTTGTAGAACGCTCAATAACACGAGGGTACCATTGATAATCGAAAAAACTTAGGGATACCATTGATAAAGCACGAAAATTTAAGGGTACCATTGATAATTTCCCAAAAATAAATTAACTTTATTTCTCTTTATAATTTTTAATTTTCAATTTTTTATAATTTAATATTGTTTTTATGTTTTTATGCTAAATGACTTGTTTTATTAGTTAAGAGATTAATTATCTTGGTGTATTTCTAGCAAACACCCTCATGTAGTTAGGATTATTCATGTTTAGTAGAAAATTATGATTGTTGTAGGAAAATCAGTAAAAGGCTGTATTGATCATAGTAAATTTTCCTTTAATTTATAATAATTTTTAATTGTGCATAAATAAAAATAATAAAAAATAAATGTTAATTAAATTTATATAAAGACAATTAAATGATCTTTTAGATTGTAGATTAAAAACAAAATATAAACTAAGAGTGAATGTTAAATAGGAAAAAATTACATATCAAATAATTAATATCTCACTTTAACATGAACCATTATATTCTTAAATAAATTATATGTATAACAACATCATTTCAGAGTTTCAAATTAGGAACATTATATTCTTACCTATAGAAAACTAAATTAAATCACATTTTATTTGATTAGTCCAATAAATATTTATATACAATTAAATTTAATAATGGTTTAATACATGGATTGAAGATATAAAGGTTATAATAATAATCATAAAATAAAAGAAGTTTCAATTTAGTTTTGAAATTAAGATTAAGTCGTTGGTAAAAAGTCATACGACATCTACATTAGAATTAACAAAAAGCAAATATATTGAATTTGAAATCAAATAACAATTGAAAGTAATGAAACTACGATGTTGTAGATGATAAGTGACACTTTTAGATACTTTTTTTACATAGTTGTTTCATATACTTCAACGGCAAAGTCTTTCGATCTAATGTCATTTTCAAGTAGATTGAATTTGGTACCATATTTTAAAATGCAAGATTGTTATTTCCATTGACGCCGTAAAGATCTTTATTTATAGGTCAACTTTACTCTAAAATACATGACGCTAAACTCTTATATGGAGAGACTTAAAAAACCAATAATTAAGAGTTAATATTGATATGTTGTAGGAAACTATCAATATTGTCCTTGCTAATAATGGAATTAAGAGTTAATGGTGAGGGCATTAAAATAAATAAATTAAAATTTATATGTGAAAAGTATGATTAGTTTTGTTTCATATAATAGAGAAAATATCAATATTACATTATTATCCTTATTTAAGGTAATATATTGGGCCACACAATTTCAGACCTTTTTATATAAAAAAAAATTATATTTCAGCGTTTTTATTGGCTCAGCTCACATATATTCTTTTGAGAAGTATGGACGATTTCTTAAGCTTTTTGATTCTATCTAATTAAAGGGGTTGCTGGTTTCATCTTGGAGGAATTAAGTCTTGTCGGAGTGTAACAGATAGAAAAATAAATAATCTGTAAATATCATTTTTAATAAAACATTAGCTTTCATCAGTAAAAATCAATTGCAATCAGTAAAAAATCAGTTTTAATTAAAAGAATTCAATTATAATTTATAACTAAAATCAATTACAATTAGTAAAAATAATCAGTTTCAATTAGTAAAAATAATCAGTTTCAATTAGTAAAAAAGCAGTTTCAATCAGTAAAAATATTTAACCAATAAAAATGAGATAAACTAAGAAGTACCTAAGTTTAACTAGAAATTTTCCCCAGAATATTGGGACCAATGAACGTATTTCCCACTTTGTGCAGAATGAAGAGAAAAATAATTGTTTACTGTATCTGCTGGAACTGACCCTTAGTACCAAGACCCTGAAGGAGGAGAAACCTTAATCATCACCATGAACGAAGGACAGGACAAAACAACCAGAATCCCTTCAGAGGTCCCAACTCCCTAGGAAAGATGACTTAGCTCCCTGGAGGACCAAACTCACTCCTCAGCCAAGATTCAAAAGAATAGGACTCATAGAAGCAGCAGGGTCATATCAAAAGGACCCTGACAGAGAATGAAGAGTATAAATACCTGCAGGATGGTTAATCCTGCAGAATGATGGCAACGGAAACGATGACGTGTCAAGGAGACAACTACAGTTATGTGCAGAAAAGCTGTCAATGCTTGTATAAGGCAAGACACCACACCTACCTCGTACTCTACCCTTATAAGTGTACTAAAAGACAAGGAGGGGGACCATGGTGTAAGGATTAGCAAACCGTCAGACGTCATGTAAGCTTACAAAATATGCTATTTCTTTCTCCACTAATCTCGAGAAAGATTCCATTAAGGTAAAAACCTAAACTTCCATTAGGGTTTTGGGATTTCTCCTAAAGCCCACCACTGTAAATATACGATGCTATGCATCACCAAAGGTACGATAACTTTCTACACTGAAACCCAAGCATTATTCTCTCACGAAAAGATATCCCAGATTCTTTACGAGCTTTACTAGCAATTCCTTCATAATCCTTATTGACTTAATCATTGGAGGACCCCGGAGGACCCCTCTTCTACCCTCGTTTGCTACCTTGTGCAGGAATACACAGTGAAACGGCCGGAAAAGCAACTCATACCTTCTTAGTAGTTCATAAACACTGTAAACCCTAAAAGGCGTTCTTTTCAACTTTGCAGAGAGTGTTGATTGTTCTCTCCACAGCCGGAACATTTACGTATTGGTGTCGGTCTACTTAGGATGGCACCAAAGTTTTTTTTTTCACAAACAATCCCTAAATTGAATAATGGAATAGTTTAGAATTTCATTCTGTATGGCATATTTAAGAAACTAGGTTTAGATGAAAGCCAATGATTCAAATTTAATTATTTAAGTATTAATTATTACAATAAGGAACATGCATGAAATTTAGAATTTATTAGCAAATCATCTCAAAATATATTATATTATTTTTGCATTTGATTTTATTTCATAATTTACTTTTAAAATTCTATAATTATGACAAAAACAAACATTGCTTACATCATCCACTTATAAAACATTTTATGTATCACATGGTCATAAAAAAAACTTCTTTCAAATTGATTAGATGACTTTTATCGTTTAGAAATCAATGTATCATATTTATCTAAAACCTAAAAAACAATACTTTTTTATTTAAGGGTAGGGTTAGGACTTTTTAAAACCCAAAAGAAAATGGGGTGTAAAGATAGGATTTTTAAAAAATAAACAAAAGATGATATTTTTAAAAAAGAATCACTCAAAGGTGGAGTTTTAGAAGTAAATATTCCTAAATTAATTTATCTTCAAACTAATTTAAGAAAATATAGTGCCATATAATAAAGTCTAACCTGATTAAGTTAATCTATTTAATAAGTCTTTAAAAAGTTATCAATTTTTTATTTTCTAAATCTTTTATTATATTGCATAATTTCATAGAAATTTGTAATTTCAAGAAAAATAACTTGTTAATTAAGTACAAAACATCTAAATAAAAGTACTTAATAAACTAACATTCGACCAATAGGTTTCTACTTTATATATACTAGAGGTTTTTCTTCTATTTGTAATATATTATTGGAAAATTTTCTCAAAATAATCTCAACTATTACTTATTGGTCAGAAATAATCCTAACTATTACTTATTTTTAAATAATCTCAACTTTCACTTGAATTTATTTATAGCATACGCTATGACTTAATAACCTATGATAAAAGGTCATCTTTATAAAAATAAAAAAAAAATAAAAGAAAAAAAAAAACAAAATCTCAAAACCCTTTTTTCTCACCCATTCTTCAACCCCAACCCAGTCACCACCACCCCAGCCCAACCACCTCCCTACCTCTTCTCCCTCCAGCCATACAACCACCCGCAACTACCACTTCCCCACCAACAACCAATCTTTTCATTGTACATCTTAGAGGAATAATGGTGTAGGCTTGTAGCTGTGTTCTTCCATCGATCAACCCACCATCATAGCTTCTTCATTCTTTCATCTCGGAATTGGCCTTTTAAGCCTCAAATTTGAATTAAAAAAAAAAATTATTTATGAAAAATTAAAAGAAAAAAAATAAATTACTAGTTAGGCCGTTATAAATACTCGAAATTGGAAATTTAGATACTAAAATGGGCATTTTACGTTTTAAAATGAGCATTTTAAAGTTTGGCTTCCGTTGATTTAAAAAAACTTATTAGTCTTGGCTGGTGGAGGTTGCACATGCGGCCCGTTACAGAGGAGCTCCTATTCTTATACATTTATAGGTTGATATTATACATAATTTCAGTTCTAATTATTTAGATTCGAAGAAGAATCATTTAGTGAGCTATACATTTGTAAGAGGAACTATTAGATAAAATCCCAATGAAGAAGGAAAAAAGAAAAGGTAAATACTTATATACATGTTGGATGATGATTACTCCTTAGACACTTCTACTGTCTCCGGAAGTTTATACATGGGCGGCTTATCAGCCCCTTTCCTCGAGTATTCACGCCATCTTCGAGCTGCTGCTGCTGCTCTGTTTGCTCGCTCTTTTACTTCTTCCTCTGCCACAATAAAATGAAATCTTGAACTTTAGTCGAAGAGATCATCTTAATGCATTCTAAGAATAATGCAAGATGGTCTTAAAGGCTAAATGTGTTTGTATATAGTTGAAAACTTAAACGAATTGGTTATGAAATGAAAGAGCGAGTTTAGATATGCTTCCGACTAACAAAGAAGAGCGTAAAAAAAGTCTTGTATTTGTACTATGAGTCTAAATAGACACTAAAAATTCGGCAGAGAATCCATATTGGTGTTAGTACTACCCATATCAACAAGGTGCAGTTTTAAGGAAGCTCATTTGCAGAAAACTACACTATTAAGCATGCTTGGCGTAGAGTATTTTTAGGACGTGTGACCTCTTCGAAACTTCTCAGGGTTTGTACGAGTGAGAATAAAGTTTGCCGGAAAAGACTTGATTTAGTTTTTGGGGCCATTTTAAAACCCATGGGTTAGGGTGTTCAAAACAGACCCGATATTTACCCAACTTTAGAACCGAACTCGACTTCAAAATGAATATAAAAACCAATGTGGGCACAAGACCTGATTTTGAACCGATCCGAAACACCTAACCCGATATTGACCCGATGACCCGAATAAACACCTTTACGGCATGGATAATATCGAGACCCGAACAAGGATGGAATGTTATAGGAATACCTTCTATTTCTTAAGTGAATAAAGGGTAAGTTTCAGTTACCTGTAGTCTGATACTCCTTGGGATTTCCCCAAAAGTTATCCCAGTACGAATCAGCAGCATTAGTTCCCTTCTGTTTCATCATTCTCGCTTTGGCTTTTTCCTGAAACAAGTTACACATAAAGAGTATGATCAACCATTCGTATAAAGCAATACAATGCCGACATATCTGCAAACTGGCTGATAGTAAAAATGATTCAGATCAGAAGTAGGATCAACACAAAGGGGTGTCAGCCGTAATCTGTATATAGTACATAACAAAAGAACAGTTTTAACTTCAAATTAAATCTTACCAGAATTTTTGATTGTCGTTTCTCCCACCGAGAACTAGCCTGTAAAAGTTTAAAGGCTTAAACGATTCAGAACACTTGTTGGTACGGAAATACGACCCGTTTGGTAATCGATACTAAATAGTAGGAATGAGAATGATTTGTGGTGTGTCAGGTAATGAAAATTTGATCAAAAAAAAAACTATTTTGTCCATAACTTTCCATTACCACCTAAAACCACATTTTTCAAATCAACCTCATTTTCAAATCATATGGTATTGGAATGAATTATGTGAAGAAAATGAAGTTTTTGTAAGTATGAACATTAAACTTGTCAAGCGATATTCCTACCAAAATAAACTAACTTTCCATTACCATTTGCACCATTTAGTATTGATTGTCAAACAGGCTGTTAAAGCTCAAAGATAATTGGTGGTTAGTAGAGATAGTATCTTAAGCGCATCGTTTTTCACAAATTAGTACTATTGTTTTCTGTTGGACAGATTACTAATAGATCTCATACATTTGTCTATTGAAAGAATACTGCACATCTTACTCCTGAACGAAGAAGCATAGAATATAGAAGTTACCATTCTGAATACATCTGATGAAGCTCCCATGCCTGCTAGCATCAGTGCAACCTGATCATTGTATTAATATGAGGAAAAAACATTCGGTCACAACTCACAAAGAAAAGTGAGCGGGAAACAAAAATAATGTATAGTACAATCGTCATCGGTCCCTCCTATGTTTTTAGACTTGGATAGGCTACTAGTAAGCAATAACAAATTGTAGAGGTAATAAACGAGTCAATGAGAGAGTCGACTTTGCATAATTTTTGGGCGATGCATTTTTCAAGTAAGTTTGAATCAAATTCAAATCAAAATGAACGGATAAGAAAAAATTAATGTGGACGACCACTAGAACTGATCTATTGGTTCATTTAGCAAACTCCAATCTTTTGGCTTGAAGTCAAGAGAGAAAAGATGTTTCTAATGTAGAGGGCTTACATTTACTCGTTCTACTCTCCGCATCTCATCTTCGAGTAAAGATAGTTGTGCAGCAGAAGTCCAGTGAATACAATCAACTGGGCTGTAAAACAGGCACAGTCAATAAAAACGGAAGCAAAATTCTACTGCATTAACTAGTAAAGAACAGAATAGCTTCTTCCATCTTGCTGAGTTGCACATTGCACCCTTCGGAATTTGGAGAGTTTTTTAAGACAGTGGTGCAAACTCAGCTGAACGGAAGTAGTAGCAACTAGAATGTTATTTACTCCTCCTCATCATCATACCCAGTATATCCCGCTCATAGAAACTATGAGCACGGTCTAGAGAAGGTTGGATGACGGAAATCCATACCCTTATCACAAGAGATAAGGAGGTTGCGGCCAGTAAGACACTTGGTTCGAGAATGACTTGCAAATGAAAATAAATGTCCCAGAACACGACATAGGTAAGACAAGGTAAGGCAAATAGCAACGCTTATAACATAAACTAAAAGAAATAGATATAACATGTCATTTATTCACCACATCAGATTCAATAACATATTGCTAATCCAACTCACAACTAGAGGTGTTCAACGGGTCGGGTGGGGCGGGTCAAAGCCCATTTAACCCCAACCCACTATGACCCTTTCTTAAATGTTCATATAATTGTTTTTATTTTACTTATGGCCCGTTGGGCCGACTCACCTATGTATATGTTTATATCATATAAATATATAAAAAAAAGTGTTAAAATTTTTTTCCCAACGGTTCGGTCCGACCCTTTACAACAAGGCCCGACCCGCAAATGACTCGTTAAAATGTGACCTGACCCTTGATCCGTTGGGTCGACCCGCTCTATTAAACACCTCTACTCACAACATTATCCATACCAGCTTTCAATTGCTGTTTGCACTCGATCAGACACGCCACATTGCTTGTAGACCCTAGCCCTTCCAAAATCTTCCTCAATTTCGAAAACATCCGATGCCACATTAGCACAGTTTTTACATCCTATCATAGATTATCAAACATTCAGGTGACAATACAGCATTCAAATATTACCACAACAATGTAGCTATAATATTCACAACAAACACACCTATGCAGCTGAATTCATCAACAAACACATGATCCCTAGGACTCGAATCATCCATGAACGGATTTACTGCTGTCAAAGAATAGCCGTGAATTTCATCGTACACCATGCGTTGCACTGGATCACTTAGAACCTGTACACAACCCAATTTAATACAGATTTTATGTGACCAGAACCTAATATCATGCAAAAACAAGATCACTCGTTTAGGAAAACATACCCCATAAACCTCATTGATGAACTTGCAAAAGTTTGTAGTCTCTGGATCATCACCACTCAAATCAGGATGGCACGCCTTCATACAATTGTAATAAGCTTTTCTGATTTGTTGTGGTGTGGCATCTGGTGACTGAAAAATTTATTGGGGTGTTACAATCATTCATGAATGGCTTCAAAACCCAGAACATAGCTAAAACATAGAGGCTAAATTTCATTATTTCTATGCTCTTAGCTACTTTTTTGTAGAAAAAACACCAAAGCTAATTTGAAAAAGCGATACCCAATTAGATCCTTTGAGCTTCAAGGATACACAAAACAAAGATCATCAATGATATACTACAAAATATCCATTATCACTATTATTATCAATCAACCCAATGAAGGGTTAAATCCAAATACTACTATTGTGTAGACCAAACAATCACCTCTATAAGTGTTGAGCCAATTTGGCTACTTCATATGTTTCACAATTCAACGTTAACAGGATTTTCAATCAAATGAAACGGGCCATGGCTTAGATTCTCCTACAGGCCACAACTGCTAACTCTGTGAGCATGCATTATAAGAGCTAATGACTGAGCAAAATACACAACAATTTTAGTCCACAACAACGACAATGTCAGAGCCTTAATCCTAAAAGATTGGGATCGGTTACATGAATCAATATTTCAGTTTCAATATTTGTCCACATGGATTCAAATTCTCCATTCATTCCGATTTACTACCATCTCAATTTGTAAATCTAAGTTATTCATATTATTTCCCACTCCTTTCCTCCAAGTCATGTTCCGGTCTTCCTCGCCCTCTTTTTAAGTCTCTCGAGCTCTAGTTTTTGATCTTTTCTACCGATTCACTGATACTCCGTCTTTACTACTATATTAAACGATTATCTTTCATCTTTTCCTCAATATTTACAAATCCTAAACCCTTTCGTAATATCTTTATTTCCAATTCTATTCCTCAATGTTATTCAACATTTTTCGAATTTCTAAGGCTCGAAGACAAGTAATTAGAACAGAAGTTCTATAAACTCATATCTAAGGTTGGCTTAATTCAAGGACCTATATGATCGAACACTTTGCACATGATCAAAACCACCTCAGAACTAACACTCCAACTTTTAAGCGTCAACTATAAACCAATAAAAAAATCAAAAAAAAAAAAAAACTTTTTCCTGAATGGAAAATATCAAATCTGCTAAATGATACCCAATTTGATCATTTGAATATCAAGAATACCCAGAACAGAGATCATCAATTATATGCCAAAGACAATCAAATAAAAGCCTAAAACATTTAAAATATATATATATATATATATAAAAAAGAGTACTCTAAAAGGGTAAATGAGATTTTAAACAGAGAAATTACCAAACCCAAAACAGCATAATAATCATCAGCAAACTCATCAACAACTGTTGCTGAATCATCAGCAACTGCTTTAACTCGGGTATGACCCGTTTTTCTATTCTGACCCACCACGCGCCATTTATGGAAGCGCGTAGAATGCACATTCCACCTATTTCTACTTGAATTTGCATTAAATGTATGTACTGGCTTCTGCAATTTGAATGGATCAGCATGTACTGGGGTTAGTAATTGAGCCATCGTACTGTTTATTCTGAAATAATTTTTTAACTTTTACGTGTTTTATGGATTTTTAATTGGATTATTGTGAAAGATTTTTATTTTATTTTAAATTTTATTTGAAAATAAAATGAATTTATGGGGATGAGAATATTTATAGTGGAAAAAATATGTGTGAGTGGATTCATAAGAATCTGGAGGAATTGTGAAGAATAAGTGACTTCAGCTAAGTGATTGCTTGCACGTGTCAAAGTGTGGATGAACTGTTGCGTGCTCACTTGTCCAATGGGTTTTATAGGCTACTCTCTCCGTCCGGATGATTTTGGAGTAAAGAGAAAGGGTTAGATTCTTAAGAAAAAAAATAAAGATTAGTAATAAATAAAGGGTGTTGCTATTTTTCGCCACCCCTTTTTATTTTTTCGCCACCCCCTTCCCCCTCCAAAATTACTTAATTGCCCCTGGATTTAAAAGAATTACAAAAATGCCATTGGAGTTGAAAAATAATTAATAAATGTAAATCACGCTTAATAACACTATTAAGAATTTAATGAGGATGATTTGTCTATATATATCGAACTCTGAGATGCGTTTGAAATACGAATTAAAACACGGTACTATCTCACTAAAAACTGGTACTATCTCTCTAAAAAGTGTTAATGAAGTTGTAAGGCGTAGTTGGTTGAATATGGCTAACGAAAGCGACTATGAGTCGGATGCGGTACGTAAAATTGCCGTTCGAAGGAAAAAAAAAAAAAAAAAAAACAAGTCGCACAAATCTGGGCGACTGAACCATGGTCTAGTCGCACAGATCTGGGCGACTGAACCATGGTCTAGTCGCACAAAACTGGGCGACTGAACCATGGTTCAGTCGCCCAGATCTGTGCGACTGCTATTTTTTTTTTTTTTTTTTTTTTTTTTAAAATTTACGTATTAATGTATTTTTAAATTATTTTTATAATTATTGTTAGTATTATTATTGTTGTTGTCATTATTTTAATTTTTATTGTTGATATTTTTATTTTTTAAATTTTTTAATATTTTAATTTACGTAATTTATTTATTTATTATTGTTATAATTATTATTATTATTGTTGTATTTGTTGTTATTATTATTATTATTATTATTGTTATTATTATTATTGTTATAACTATTATTTATTTATTTATTTATTATTGTTATAATTATTTATTTATTTATTATTGTTATAACTATTATTATTATTGTTATTATTTTTCTTGTCATTATTTATTTATTTTAAATGTTTTTAAATTTTTTTTGTTAACGTAATGTTTTTATTATTATTAAAATTATTATTGTTATTGTCATTATTAATTTGATTTATCGTTATCTATTTATTTATTAGTATTATTATTATTATAAATATTATTATTATTATTATTATTATTATTATTATTGTTGTTGTTGTTGTTATTATTAATCCAAATATTATTATTGTAGTCATTAATGCACTTAATTTATATCATTTCAAATGTGCAGGAGTTTGAAAATTTTGGAGACAACGTAGACTACTCCGGTCGCTTTGTTACGGATAGGGAATTTATCTCCATAGATGAGTTACATAGTTGGGCCGATGCGATAGCAATTACAATCGGTTTTCTATTTACACGTGCTTCTTATAAAAAGAAAGAAGGACGTTCCAGAGTTAGTTGTTATTTAAGATGTCACCGCTATGGTAAACTTAGGGGTGATGTAGATAATGTAGATAATGCTGCCCGACCTGGTTCTAAAAGTAGGAGTTGTGGGTGTAAATTTATGATTGTAGGAAGTAGTCGTAAACCAGGAGAAAGACCTTGGACGGTAAGGGTGTGTCCTAGTGTAAAGGGAAAACATAACCACCCGTTCTTGGTGTACAGAGATGGTCATGTAAGGGCGAGGATTAATGTAGATATTCGGGAGCACATACGACAGCTTAGTGCAACCGGAATGCAACCGGCCTTTATTATGAATTCTATTAGAGATAATTTTCCTGGTTTTTATGCTAGTATGAATCAGATATATAATATTAGGCAATCAATAAGGAGAGATGAAATGGAGGGCAGGACTCCCCTTCAACACTGTCTTCATATGGCCACAGAACATAATTAGGTGGTCTGGACAGAGTTGGATAATGACGGGCACTTGAGCAGACTTTTAATTGCAAATCCTACTTCAATCCAAATGATACGTACGTGGCCGTATGTTGTGCTGATAGATACAACGTACAAAACGAACAAATCAAAGTGGCCACTATGTGAAGTCATCGGAATGACGCCAACAAATCACAACTTCTTGGTTGCGTTTTGTTTGATGCGAGATGAGGCGGCTGTGTCGTACTCGTGGGTGCTGCAGGGATTGAGAGATATTTTCGGCAGTGCTCAGACTCCTAGCGTCATTGTAACCGATCGTGACGAAGGTTTATCTGCAGCTATTCGTGACGTCTTACCAGGTAAAAACGCTTTGTGAGTTCATTATTGTGGTTATATCTATTGATAATGTCTTAATTACGTTCACTGTTTTGTTTAATGTAGATGTACGTCATTTGTTATGCACCTGGCATATTGGCAACGATGTTGAGAACATGGTGGACAAGTTGTGCGGCGGCAAGAAAAATCAACAAGGGCAGTTATTTAGGAAAAGTAGATGGAACCCCTTGGTTAAAAGTGCTACAATCCGGGAATATGAAAAGAGATGGGAAGGGATCGTCAGTACGTGGTCGGTTAGGAACCGAAGGGTCGTTCGGTATTTGACTGGAACATGGATTCCACTTAGAGAGAAATTTGTGCGTGCGTGGACGAATGATTGTTTACACTTGGGTAACCATACTACCAGCAGAGTGGAAAGCCAACACTCGTCTTTTAAGTATTACCTTGGTAGCGGTAATAGCTCATTCGATACCCTTTTCAAAAGGGCGCACGCACAGATTACAAATCAACAAGCTAAAATCCGACAATCGCTACAGGAATCCATGACTTCTGTACCAAGAACGCTACGACAGTATTTCTTTAGACCTCTATATCGCCACGTGTCTCTCTATGCCTTGGAGCAGATCCAGAATGAGTTTAACCGCATGTTAGAACTGGGTGATTTTGCATTGAACAAATGCGGTTGTGTACTTCTAAAAACCCATGGATTGCCGTGTGCATGTTATTTACAAATAAAAATTGGATCACATGGTGCTTTGTACTTGGATGACATTCATGAATTCTGGAGTACTTTGAGGTACACAGAGGTAGGAGACGAACCCAATGAAGAAGTACGAAACGCGAACGCCAATGACAAAGAGTACTTTCAATCTCTGGTCGATGAAGTCCTTAAATCTGATCCCGCTTTTGTTCGCCGAATGGCTGAGGTACTTGAATATGAATTACACCCAGATGGTGCGGATATACCTGAGCCTTACGCTAGTCCACCGATCAGTTTGCCATTGATCATATAATTCTCTACAATCATTAAGGTATATTTCTAACGCATGTCGTTGACGGGAGTTCAAATCCGCAAGCCGCGTAGGTAGTCTTGCCACTGGAGAGAATCGACTGGCCCATTCTTTCGCGAACTGAAAACACAACAGTACAATGTGCGTTATTAAATCATTAAATAAAAGAAACTTGAAAAAAAATTTATAATAAAACTCACGTAATCAGATCTGCTCTGACCAGGACCAGGACCGGAAGCCAGCAATTCGTCTCGGGATATGTACGGGTGCGAGCAAACTCTGAACCATTCAACGTAATTAGGTTCAGTCTCTGAAGGAACATTAGCCCGTCGAAGTCCCTGCTCAACAAGGCGGCCACTGTAGGGGAACCTACTCCACGCCTCCACAAATGCAGCAGCAGAAGAAGGAAAGGTCACGGAGTAGGTTCCGTGTGCCGGTCGAAGAGCCTTGGCTGGTCTCATAGGAGCTGGAGGAATAGACTGCACGAACCCAATCTGTCGCAATGCCTGCTCCGGCAAATACACCTCCACAACATCAAAGCAGGTGATACCCCCGATGACTGTGGTGCGTGGGTGCTCATGCAGCAACGCAGCAGCTTCACAATTGTAGGGAGTCCATTCAACCTGCTTACAGGCCAAGTTAAAAAACAAATTTCCTACACATAAAAAACAACATGCATGACAAAATGTAATGTAAAATACCTGAGTCTCTGTCATTGAGTCCAGAACCTTGCGGAATGATATCAACCTGTCCAGCTCACGACCTACTTTCTTCGGCGTCCACATCTCCGCCCTAGTCGTGTTTGGCACATCATCTCGGCGAGGATGAGGGCGGAAAGCGGGGAAGTACTCATAGATCCATGTCTGGAGCAATGTGAGGCATCCAGCAATGGTCTTGCAACCAGCCCTAGATACCATTCCGAGCTGCCTGTACAAGAACGCCAAAGTCACCGCACCCCAAGCCACGTCCTGTTCATCGTCGTTGACGACAACTATCGGGTGAGGTCGCATGCCAGTCCTGGTCTTATCCGCCAACAAGGTAGAGCCAATGACAGCCATGTAGTACGCTGTGGTCTGGGTATCCAAGGCATGCGACCTATGACACAGCCGCATCAGTTCAGCAACGCTTATGCATCCGCTGGTGAATGAACCTTTACGTCGAAGCTCAGACAGAGGCTCGCCGACCAGATTGGTGATACCAACCTCCCACTCCGCCTCCGAAGGCTCAGCCGGCAGAGAACCATCAATAGAAATGCCCAATATGCGTTGCACGTCGTGCAACATAATCGTCATCTCTCCCCAGGGCATGTGAAAGGTGTTCGTATCCGGCTGCCACCTCTCGACGAACGCCGATATCAAAGCAGAGTCGATGTGCTGGTGCATAATGACCGGTAGTCGACCGAGGGAAGTGGAAGGTAGAAAATCGACTAGCTCAACGGACAAATCCCTCAATCCGATGATGGACTCCACCGGTCTCTTCCTAATACGGCACTCCAGAATCGGAGGCGTACGCTCGGATCCGTCATAAATAAGTTTAGCTATGTGCCCGCCATAGCTAGGGATCAGTCGCGTATCTGTCGGCCCCCCGGGCTGGGGTGATGTCACTAACCAGTTTGTGTTAGTGGACTGTGAGGGCCTGCCCCGTGGCGGCTCATTATCGACAAAACTTCCTCCTGCACGCTCAGATGCGGCGGAAGAACTAGGGCCGCCACGGGCAAATCTGCCTTGGGGGCCACGAACTATAGTAAACTATAGGCTCAGGACCTTGGAACTGAACATCATCAGCATCATTATCATCATCACTATAAACCCCCCAACTACTCTGGAGGCTATCAGCCTGGTCATCAAAATGAGTACGCACTTGGTTCAGCGTACTCGACCTTTGGGCCTCACTGTGTCTGGCCGCCTCTTCCTGCCTAGCCCTCCTAGCAGAACCCGTGACCCCTCTCTCATGCGGGTCCCCTCTGAGTAAAGTAGGCCTAGAACTATTACCTCTCAACAATTGCCTAAAAAAACCCTTTCCTTTTCCTTGATTACCAGCCATTTTCTACAATTTTTTACGGTTTCATTCAATATTATAAATAATAATATTTCTAAATACATAATAATCATAAATAAAATATGGAAAAAAATAACAAAAAAAAAACAAAAAATTATTAACATTAAATTAAAAAAATATATACAAAACATAAACATATATTTAATAATAAATAAAAATAACAATAACAATAATAATAATAAAATTAATAATAACAACATTAACATATATTTAATAATACAAAATTAACAATCACAATAATAATAATAATATTAATAATAATAACATTAACATATATTTAATATTAACAAAAATAACAATACAATAATAATAATAATTAAATTAATAATAATAAAATTAATAAAATACATACGGAAAAAATAAAAAATAAAAAAAATTATAGGAGTCGCCCAGATCTGGGCGGCTCGACCCCGGTTCAGTCGCCTAAAATTAGGCGACTGAACCGGGGTCCAGTCGCCCAGATCTGGGCGACTCCTTTAATTTTTTTTTTTTTTTTTCGTGATTAAATTTAATTACAAATAACTTAATTTATTAATAAAAATCAGGTTTTTTTTTTTAAATTTCAAACTTTAAATATATTTTTCCTAAATATAAGGAAAAAATTAAAAAACAAAAATTTTTATATATACAAAACATAAACATTTATTTTATAATAAATAAAAATAAAAATAAAAATAAAAATAATAGGAGTCGCCCAAATCTGGGCGGCTCGACCCCGGTTCAGTCGCCTAAAATTAGGCGACTGAACCGGGGTCCAGTCGCCCAGATCTGGGCGACTCCTATAATATTTTTTTTTTTTTTCCGTGATTAAATTTAATTACAAATAACTTACCTCGATTGATAATTTCCGGATTGAATTTAATTTTTGCTCCCAAATTTTGCTTTTGTATGTTGGTTTTTAGTTGTAGTGAGAGTATTTTTAGTGTGATTGTGGTTTATATAGAAAATTTTAGCTTCAATGGCATAATTGTAATTTTTTCAAAAACCAAGGGCAATATGGTAATTTACTAGGGGGGTGGCGAAAAAATGAAAAGGGTGGCGAATTATAAGGATTGGGTAAATAAAAAGACAATAAATTATGTGATGAAATTTTAAAAAGTTAAAAATTTATAAATAAAATTAAAAGAAAGTGGTAGGTCATGTCGCAAAATAGAAATGATATCAAATGAGTTGGACGGGTCAAAAAGGTAGTTGATGCAAAATAAGTGGAACGAAAAAAGTATAATAGAACTGCGGAAGTTTCCAATATTATTCATTATCCAACTAATAAATAATTATCGTTGTATTGAGGTGTGAAAACGCCGTGTCTATCGTTTCTCGTATCATATATAGTCATATCATGAAATATTTTATGCCGTGCAAATAAGGCAAAACTAAAGAAATTGTATTATTCTAAGCCACTTATATGTCCTTGTGTCAAATCGTACTGTGTCAAGTCGTATTGTGAACAATATTATATCATTGCATGTTGTGCCTTTGGTGTGTCGTACCGCGTGAAAACTTATTTCCCAAAATAAGCGTCCGTACATCCAGACCAGAGTTTTGGATAAGTCGCTGTTAGTAACAGCGAAAGAAGGAAAAAAAAAATTTTAAATGCCTTAGTCGCTTTTAGTAACAGCGACTAAGGCATTTAAATTTTTTTTTTTTATGAAGTAAAGTAGCCGTTGTTAATTAGAAAAATAGCCGTTAGGAACTTGAAAATAGCCGTTGTAATGATGTTCTATAAATAGCTCCTTCATTTCCCATACTTCATTATATCAATTCTACATCATTCTTCTTCTCTTAATTTCTAAAGGTAACATTATGTATTATGTTAGTTTTACTTTTAATTTTTAAATGTTAATATAATTTTTGAAAGTTCACTTACGTTACTATATTATATGCATTATGTAGATGTCAAAGGAGCATTGTATTGAAGAGCTTTGTGATTGTGGTTATGAAGTTGAGATTAATACAGATTGGAGCGACTTTGATCCAGGGCGTGAATTTGTTGCTTGCCCTTTCTACTTGGTTGACGGATTAGGATGCACATACTTTAGATGGATTGCTCCGGAGGGTACGAAATGGCAGAGAGAGTTAATAATACTGCTTGAAAAGGAAAAAAAAGAGCTCAAAGATGAGGTATTTAATCTAAAGAGACAAATGTATGATATGGCGCATAGGAAAGAAGAGACTGAAAGGATTATGAGAAAGTTTAAGAAGCCTTCTTAGTTAGCGACGGTAGTTTAACTTAACGAATGAAGTGTGTAATTTGATATGAATTTGTTGAACATGATTGCAATTGTGTTGAATGTCCGATAGCAACATTCCTATTTGAATATGATTGGTTGTTTGTTTTTGATTAAATTCATACTACATTCTTGGCGGAATGATTCATCGCCGAAAAGTCTGAGTACTTAACATCAAGGCAACGATAATAAACGTTTGATAATACGATTAAAATATATACATGTACACATATATTACAAAGTATACACAAAAGTCAATATGTTATAAATTCTGAATATGTACAAGTGTTGAATATATGCAAAATGTCACTAATCTTCAAAATATACAAACACTATTGTAATGCTAATCCTCCTCCTATACCCTGTCTAATTGTGACGGTTTACGACGCCTCCTACGATAGTAAGATGCAGTCGCATGACGCTCGGGTAGGGGAGGGGATTGATAGTGTGAAGATGTGGCACCCTGTGAGGATAAGTGTAGCAGGAGTCCACAAAACGCTCGTAGGATAAGTGTCGTTTAATACATACGGCAAGAACATGAGAACAAGGTAAGTGATATATGGAGGGTTTGTTACAAGTGCATTTCATCTCTCTCATATCCACACTTTGTATGTTACCACCCTTAGCGGATCCTCTATTACCGCGTCCAGTCTTAACTTGAAAAAGGCCTCGTCTGTAGTCAAATGCGATGATCTCATGGTAGTTTGCCTTCTCGGTGTTACGGGTGATAATTTTAGTCGCGTGTTACCACCCTTAGAGGATAAGTGTAATGCGTTGATCGAATTGAACAATTCCAAAAGCATACAACAGTCACACGAAATGAATCCATTTCTACAACAACACAATACAAAATCAACATCACCATCATATTCATAAATATATTACCACTACACATTTTAAATTCAACAACAAATTCTCGAACAAACTATTAATTATGAAGATCAAGGCAAATAATAACTACATTCGACATATTCGTAGAGCTTAAGTCTAAATGACCACTATACATGCCATACATTTAAAATCAACACCAAATAGAAAAATTTAAAATTGAACAACAATTAGTAAATTCGTAAATTGCAACAATTGCAATAATTCAACAACAACTTGAACAACAACACCAAATAAAAACGTACCTCAATAAGTTGTAGATCAACAACAATTAGTAAATTGCAAGTATATGAACCTACATTAATGGGAAAGTTGATTAAAATTCACTAAACCCTAATTTTCCGAAAATTGAAAAGAATCAGAAAAAAATACCTTAATTCGATGTAGGAAGATTATACAACAAATTAGTGGTACCAACTTCGAATTTGATGACTTTAGTTGAAGGATTGAATGTGATTTTAATGGAGGAAAAACGAAGGAGAACTTGTGAAAGCAAAATGTCGTGAACTGGAATGAAGAGGAAGAAGAAATCTGAAAAATTTAAATGGCCTAAGTCGCTGTTAGTAACAGCGACTGAAGGAGTTGACTGGTCAACTCCTTAAGTCGCTGTTACTAACAGCGACTTAGGCCTTTTAATTTTTTTTTTTCCTTCTTTCGCTGTTACTAACAGCGATTAATCCCAAACCACAGCTTTGGATGTACGGACGCTTATTTTGGAAAATAAGTTTTCACGGAGCTTATTTTTGGAAATAAGTTGTCTAATTGTCTTAGCTTCTTTATACACCTCAGTACACAAGCCTTGGATAAAATTATATATTTAGAACAATGCCTAGTTCAACCATAAAGAGATGGTTTTGAGTTTGAAACAAGGTTATAGAAGAAGTGATAAATGTTGCAAGCAACTATCAAATGGATCACCCAGCATCGTAAAATCATCCACATAGACTCGAAAATATTCTCATTATACACCTTTGAAAACTGCTAGACGCAATTTACATAGCACAAAAGGACATGTAAAAGGTGGTTTCATCTTGATCGATGAGCGCAAATGCACAATAGCCAGTAGCCACTAGGTAGTTGGTACCTGGACATTAATAACCATTACCAAAACAATATAATGTACAACCTACAAGTCTTGCAAGCAATTAATCAATGAAAAGCAAGTTAAAATGAAACTTAGTGATTCAGTTGACACTATTCGATACAAACGTCACAACTCACAACCAATCTTAACTCGAGTAGGAACCGATTTACCATGTTGGTGCTAATTGCTATGATTGATATTTGGAATTACAAAAGGGCAAAATAGTAATTGTCATATTTGGAGTAACTTGGAGAATAAGTTAGTTTAAGTGGTAGTTTTCTTATAAATAAGAGGAATTAGAGGCACATTATCATCATGAATATTGTTAAACACTTGATGGATGAATTTTACTCATTTTAAGAGATCTCAAACTTCTCGAATTGCTTAATCTATCTTTCGTTACTTTGTAATCTTTCTTTAATCATAAATTTAATAGTATAATCTTTCTTTTGTCATTTTATTATTTCAATTTCAATTTTTTTGTTTTAGTCCAATTTATCAGTTAATAGCAGTTGGTTCTCTACAAGACTTGACTATCATACAATATCTCTAAACTTGCCTTTTCCTAATAGAATAGGAAACGTTATTTCCAATTATATCAACTTAATGATCAATTTCTTCGGCATAACCAACGCAACTGGTTGCATTTATACCTATGATGTCAACAACAATCCAGCTTGACACATCGAACACCTATTGAAAGACAATGTTCCACCCCTTCTCTTCCTCCCCTATCTTTCCTCCATATTATCATCACAAAATCCACCATACGACTTGGTAAATACCAACTAATAAAATTAAAAACCATAAAAACTACACATTTAACATCGCGAATATAGCTTTTCTAATGGGAAAATCAAGAGGCACCCAAAATATCAAACATCCAAATCTAAAGGAAAGAAAGTTAAATAAAACCTCTTTAACTGAGTGACCTGAAGATCACAGAAAATGGAGAGCAATAACCAATAATAGAACAGGCAAGGTGGATCAGGCAAGCAAGCACTCAATCACTGTTAAATAAGAATAAGATAGATATCTGTATACAAAATGCAACATGGAACAAAAATTCCAGAACCATTGATCCAGCAATTCAGAGAACAAAACTACAAAATCATTTAACCTTTTTTTCGGTAAAGTTGCGACAAACCCCTACTGGGATAAAACCTTTTTTCACTAAAGCTGCATCAAACATACTCAGAAAAATCTTAAGAGCCAATATTTTGGGCCTTGTTGAGAATGACTCCTTCATATTTGACCTGGAACCACTTCATGGCATCTTCCTTGGTGACCCTATGCTGGATTCCAACTCGTGACTTGCACCTTCTGCGACGGGCTACACGGTAACCAGGGCGCTCAAGCACAACGTAGAAGTCCATCCCATAAATACCAGTAGATGGATCATACCTGATACAGCGGAAAAACAATCAAGAACTAATTTTAAATAAATAGAAACTTTGAAAAAAGATTGTATGAGAAGAAAATAACTAGAAAAATCTTGAGAAGACATTTTAAGTTAATTATGCAAATTCTCATGGGAGACAAGCCAACAAGGCTACAAGACACATCCAATTATTCCAATCATATTATGAACTCAGAGCTTGCAACTATTATACAGCATAACAGACGTGATTAAAAATGGCCAACAATTTGAACTAACATACAGACACCCGTTTGGATTACAAGGTCCTTTCCAGTTAGAGTAGGTTTGCATCAGGGATCGGCACTAAGCCCTTTCCTTTTTGCAGTCATCATAGATGAGCTTTCCAAGTCTATCTGGGAAACTGTGCCATAGTGCATGTTATTCGCCGACGATATAGTATTGGTTGCAGAATCTAGCGAGAAGGCTGATACCAAATTAGATGAGTGGAGGGCGGTATTAGAAAGTAAAGGGCTCCGTATTAATCGTACAAAAACAGAATATTTGAGATGCAATTTGAGTGGCAAAGAGCAAGATGATAGCCAAGAAGTGACCATTGAAGGAGATGTAGTTACTGAGACGACCAAGTTCAAGTATTTAGGACTGGTTATCCAGAGTAATGGGGAGATTGATGAAGATGTAACATACCGTGTATATGAGCAGGTTGGTTTAAATGGCGAGCAGCCACCGGAGTATTATCTGATAAGAAGTTCCCGACTAGACTGAAAGGTAAATTCTACAGAGTTGCCATTAGGCCAGCTTTGTTGTATGGGTCAGAGTGTTGGCCCATAAAGAAGATCCACGAACAAAAGATGGAAGTAGCAAAGATACGAATGTTGAAGTGAATGCACGGTAAAACGATGTTGAATAAGATGAAAAATCAGGAGTTTAGAGAGAAGCTCGGAGTTGCTCCACTATCTGCTAAGATGCGCGAAAATAAACTAAAATGGTTTGAGCATGTGCAAAGAAAGCCAATAGAGGCTCCCGTCGGAAGGATAGAAACCATTATAGTGGAGGGTAAGAAGAGTCGAGAAAGACTTAAAAAAAACGTGGGTTGAGCAAATTAAGGACGACTTGAGTGAACTGTACCTCTCCGAGGACCTGCCTAGGGATAAGAATAGTTGGAGACACTAGATTCACATTCTAGACAAGTAAGAATCTCTTTAACTGTCTCTCTTGCCCTGATGTATAGCTGTTTACTTACTTGCCCTTATTCTTTTTGTACCCATCGCGTCTATTATTTTATCCCGACCTTTGTTTTGGCTATTGTAGTTCTTCTGCAGATAGGTTTTGATCTCCAAGCAACAGTGCTAATCAATTCCTCTCTATGCAAGGCTCTCACCTTCTGGGGGTAAAATTGACCGTTTTCCTCTAGTATTCCCTCTCAAGGGAGTACGGGTATGGATTGTCCGTCACCTCCCCTCACCCAGACCCTATTTTCGAGCGGGATATTGGGTTGATGATGATGAAGAATTTGAATATTTTCATAAGCTTAACTACACCTTAAAAAAGAATCACCCAAAAGATAACCACAAAATAAAGCCAAAAAGCTAGATGACTCACTTAATTCCAAGATCAATGTGTTCTTGGATACCAAATCCAAAGCAACCAGTGTCACTAAAGTTCCTCCTTAGCAACTCGTACTCCTTGACCTTCAAACCACTTTCAAGAAGCTGCATAGCCTTCTCACCTCTGACAGTAACATAGCAAGCAATCTTTTCATTACGTCTGATACCGAAGGATCGGACAGTGTACCTGGCTGTTGATCATAACAAAGCACTATCAACAATTCCTTCCTTTAAAAATTATATGAAAGCACTATAAACAAATTGAATAGAATATTCCATCCTTTAGAAGCTCACTGAACATGAGGCATACATACATTAACACTTCCCACCTAATCACAATATGTATGACTACCTTTACACTACAAAGGAATAAATCAAGTAACTTCTATACTCTTTAAGGGATTGTGAGGCATTAAATCATACAGGTTGGTAAAGCAAAAAGATTGTCACCTACCATTGAAAGTTGTCTAAGAACCTAATTTAAGAATTGTGAACCAGTACACCATTCAATCGAAAACAGTCTAGAAAATACATTTCTACTCAAATTAACCATCCAAATAAATAGATACAAAAAAAGACATAATTTGCTACACATCAAATCAATTACCAATTTACCAATATTTCTCCAACATTGAATTGAGACGTTGGGAGTATTGCTAAGACAAGGAGTTTACCTTTTTTTCACAAGTTGTGATCTAAATGTTATCCTTTACTCAGTTAGGAATCTATTCCCACCATTCGCATTAAATTAAGCCCCAAAAAAATAGAGATCAACAGCTAGAGTTACTAGGAGTAAACATCATTTTCTGGTCTTCATTTTTTCGGAATTCACTCAATTGAATATTTAAAGCTAGAGAATCTAGCAACACATCAGAATTAAGATATGCATAAGCCGTATCTATAAACATTAAACACCTTATGCATGCTACTACATTTAACATGACATAACAGATTTATCTGACACATAATTAACAAAAAATAGGGCTAAAAAGGATATGCAAAAATAATTTTACTTACTCTGCAAATGAATTACCAGAAGGTTTTCTCAAGTTACAACATAATCTTTTAAGTTACTGTATCAATACACGTTAGGCCAAGCATCCCAAGTACTTTGAATTTTAGAAATCTAGCATACAACAGTAAAAACGTATACAAGGGAGCAAATGACAAAAGTAAAGGGCTTATAGCTGAACAAATTGCTACATTGAAGATTTTCCAAACACATTCATTTGATAAAAATATTAAATGATCAAATTCTATACATATTAAGAGAAGCTAAGTATACTGAAACACCATGCAGAAGAACCATATTCAGCTTGATGTATTGTATAAACAGAACAAGAAAAGGATACAATCTATTGAGCAATTCCCCAGAAAATGGGTGGATTTCAAACCAAAATTTCATACTAACAAACCACATACGAACTCGGATGCAATTAATAGCAGAAAACCCCAACAAACGAAACATACAATACACAACCCTCACAAAATAATGTTTTCAAGTCAGCACTTAATCAAATCAAAAACTGAAAATATAACACATATCTATAAAACTTTCTTACCTTTGGAGTAAACAGGGGTCTGACCGCTAAGTTGCTCCAACACCTTCAACATTGAATGCCCAAATATATCAAAAAATTGAAGATTAACACCACAAAAAAATCACGTTTTAATAAAATGATTTCAACAAAATGTACCTTAGCAGCTCTGGTAAGACGATCACCACTCTCACCAACAGAAATATTGAGAACAAGTTTCTGCACCTTGATGTCTCTCATAGGGTTCGATAACTTCTTCTCCGGTGCCTGCATTTTTTATGTACATAAGATAATCAAAAAAGATATGATTTTAATCAATCAAATCACATCAAAACTAATTAATAGATTGAAGAACAAGAGAGAAATCCACCATTTTTGAAGTTTGAGATAGCAGCCGAGGGTGCAGATGGAGAGGGAATGAGCTTAGCGGAGAAGAATAAAAACCCTAATGGCCGATCTAGGGTTTTTATTTGAGGGGTTGATTTCAGATACCCTTATTTTGTTGGGCTGTAATACGAATGATTGGCATTTGGGCTTGTATGACTTGTTTGTTTCATTTAGTGATTCTGTTGTCCTGTTTTAGGCCTGTCTTGTATAAGACCGTCTCACCGATCTCAAAATAGGAAGCCCATAAATTAAAAGTTTCTATTATTGAGTTACTCAACCCAAATATGAGGCATGTCTCACTATGAGACCCGTCTCATACAAGAATTTGTGGTCCCTTTTTTGTAATATTCGGTATCCTGAGAGACGTCTGACCAAATTAGGGTTGGTCTCCCAAAGAAACCGTCTATCACAAGAATTTGTGTTTTGTAAATGTTAGCAAGTTGTCATCATATTTAGTATATTCCGCTCATAAAAATGATGATCGGGATATGAAAAGGGATAGAATACGTCAAATCATACCTATAAAAAAAACATACGGTCAAAGAGTTTCTCAGCTCGAGATGGACCTGTAGAAGAAAACAAGGAAGACAACCAAGAAATTCAATTTCAAAAAACTAAGTGCGTTAATATTTAAGTGTCATATAATATATTTTTTCTATAATGAATAAAAAAAATCAGTCTATTTTATTAGGAACATTATCATTCTGAAAATTGAGAACTAAATAGTGAAAATCACTTTTTCTGGTTTTGTATTTTGAAAATTTAGTTTTCGTATAAATTGAAAATGGAAACATAAAAAGAAAACGAATGAGCCATAAAGTGTCAAAATCAATCATCAAAGTAATGTTAAAGATTAAACACATAGAAGTGAGCATTTTGAATACGAAAATAATTGTTTAATTAATTTAATTATATTATTTATCCTAATTTAGTATTGTTTCACGATAAAACTATTTTTATTGAGAACTTATACGCACATTGTTGAAATTAAGAGCAACTCTTGTATAAGGTTGAGGCTGTTTCATGGTAGGATAATTATGCTGTTGAGGACAATATTTAAGTGTCGGTCAAAACCATATTATCATATATACTAAATACTAAAGATGAAGTGATAATTTCAAATGACAATCTCTTAATGATTTGTTTGTGTAGCTTATGATTATTGGCAATTGAATCATATGCGGCATTTTTTAATTACTACATTATTTTTAATCTAGTTATAATTAAAGCAACAATTACTAAATTTGGGTTTGGTCCAAAATTTTCAAGCCCTAGGAGTTCGGGTCCAAAATTTTAAACTAGTTATAATTAAAGCAACAATTACTATTTCAGAGTACTGAGAATAATCAACAGGATGTAACCCATAGAATCAAATATAGGTGACAAAATTAGAGAGCTATTACCTGAATATTATGTAATCAAATTGTGTCGTCAAAGTTGAAGAGCAAGTTTTATCAAACAATCATTAGATTGAAAGGTTGGACTCTTAGAAAAGATCATAGTCGAAAGATGAGAGTAAAGATAATGCGAATGTTTCGATGGATGAGTGGGTATACCTTGGGGGTTAGAATAAAAATTGAAAATATATGAAAGGGTTTTGAAGTTGCAAATATTGAGGAAAAGATGAATGATAATCGTAATTGGTTTGGGCATGTGCAGAGACTGGTATTGACGAACCAGTAAAAAAGATAGAGAGTTGTAACTCAAAGACTTAAAATGAAGGTGAGGAAGACCGAATATAATTTGGACTACATGAGTGAAAAAGGATATAAAAAATGTATATTTACAAATTGAGATGGTAAAAAAACGGGAATGAATGGAAAAGAATGCATGTGGAGTATGGACAACTATTATAACTGATATATTGATTCACATAGTTGACCCAAATCTTTTGGGATAAGGCTCTTGCATTGTTATATTGTTGTTCTAAGAAAAATTTATATGCTTCAAAATGACTAAAGATGCATTTTAGAGAGTTCTTGGCCAACAATCGCACACGCACGTGTTTCGAAGCAACTCTGAAACCGTCCTAAGTCATTTCAAACTTTATCGAGCAACGATGGTGCTACACTGGTCCTTAGTATAACTTTACTAACATTTGGGTGTCCTATAAAAAGACTAAATTCAAGATAAACTACCATGACAACTCTCTCAGCATGCGTCCGAGCAAGCCCGAGCACCTCTATGGCAGCCTTATGCAACAATCACAAGGCATTGCTCAGGGAGCTTAAAAATAAGTTGTGACATTTACCTTTCCATATGATTATAAAGCTTTGTTCATTTCTTTAGGGTGAAATGTCATTCTTTGTTCCAAATCTTGCAACTCATGTGTGTCCTTCCGTCCCTTTGGATGTGCTACATTGTACTTCTCTATGTGAGAAGAGGACCGAGAAACAGATAAATCGAGAAGCAAAACAGCCTTTCGATCAAACACGGCCAACGAGTCTTACGACTTTTGCATTATTTGGTCTATTCTAACTCATCAAATGAACAAAGACACATGAACTATAGTTAAAACGATTGTAAGAATATGAACACATCTTAGGAGAGGAGCAAAAAAATTCCATGTTATACAAGCCACACCCTACATACCTTTCAAGCCCCTCAATTTTGAGGCTATTCTTCTATATAGAACTACCTAAGCTTAAATATAGCTTTGTATTTTTGTTATACACCTTACCAGAGACATTTTTTACCATCAAGACGTTGTACAGCACCTAACATACAGTTCCGTAAATACGACCTAGTTCCTGCAGCTCTAGCCAAAAGGCTAGTATGTGTGTACATCATTGTAGGGTGAGCAAAAGAACCTTGAGCTCACAAGTTGGAGAAGTATGCCCGGATTTTACGATCAACTGCACGTAAAAGATTATCAGCTTCACTTTCCGTACCAGATATGCTTTATCCGGGAAAACCCATCTGCCGCCTCACGTGTTCCGGTATTAATCGGTTAATCAGTTCGGGTGGAGTTCCAGCTAACTGCAATTAGTTATAGAGAAATTGATCAATCATCGCCATGCTAAAATAACAAAGGAAGCCTAGGACAAGTTATTTTATAGAAAGACTTACTTCCTGCTTAAAGTTGAAGAGAGGTGGTAACGGGCGACCATTAGGAAGACGTGCATTTGGGTCTCGAAGTTCATCAAAGAATGGATGAGCACATGCTTCCAACTGTCGCATGAAAGAGGAAAGGGATTAATAGCATATTTAAGGAGAGAATTATGCAAAAATGTAAATAAATGTCAAAAAATTGAACAAAAGTACTCCGAAAATATAGCTCTATTTAGCATTACAATACCTTGAATGCACCCACACCATCCCCATCTTTTTTTCGGAAGGAAAGGGGCTTACATCTAGGCTATGTCAAACATATGTTACTCAAAAGTAAAATTTAGATGTGATTTGTTACTTACTGCAGTGCATCGAAGACTAGGAGAATACTGAAGTAGTCGAGAGGCAAGATCAATGGCTTCAGGAGGCATTCTCTTGTGAAAAACCTGCACCAAAAGAACGTCAAAACCGACAAATCAACTCCAAAAAAGGGTGATATTGAGTCAAATAGCTGTATACTCCCTCCGTTCCTTAGATTAGTTCCCATTTGCCATTTTGGATGTTTCATTTGTTGCATCCTCATTTTAATATTTTAATAATGCTTATGATTCCCACATATCTTCCACTAACTTTATTTTAACATTTTTATATTCCTTATGATCCCCACATATTCTCCACTAACTTTATGTCCCTATATTTTTTCCATTAACAATTATTTTAATATTTTGTTTAATGTAATTATTCAATAAAATAATATATTCACTATCTAAAAGATTCTATTTTTCTTAATTCCCGTGAACATTCCTTGTAAGACTTTCCCGTGAACATTCCTTGTGAGACTTTATTAAGGAATGGAGGAAGTTAATAACTAAAATAAAGTAAAAACACACCCAGAAATGTACATTAGACCAAGCTGACATTGAGGTAACCATCTTTACATATGGTAGCTTCAGAGCCCATGATAGACAATTACATAGAAAAATGACAACTATGTGTTAGAGTATATAACATATTCTGGGGCCTCAACCATTAACATAAGCTTTTGGTTGAGTTGGTTCTTTGACATGGTATTAGAAGCCAACGTGACAAGAGGTCACCGGTTTGAATCTCAACCACCTCTCACTTAAGTGGATATTCAGCGCTTGTGTGCATCAACACTTCTAGCCCGATGGGCTCTCGTGTGAGGAGTCATGTTAGATTATATAACATATCCTGGGATCTAAACCATCAACTTAAGCTTTTGGTTGAGTTGGTAAAACACATAATTAATCAGTGTGCTACTTCCCAAAAATATCACGCATCGTAGACATTTTAAGACACGACAATATACACATTATTTGAAACAGAATGATTATAATACAAAAAACTTATAGTAACATACCTTATGCCAAGGGTGAGCTTTGATTTGTGGGAACCTAAAATCAGTATAATTGGGATTCATACATCGAATTTCCTCTCTAGTAGGAGTACCAAGAACCTGATATTATATTAATACAATCAATAAGTCCAACATCATTACATATACACAAGCTTGCCATAGCTTCGACATAGAAATTAAGTTTAGACCTTAATTATCTCGACAAGTTGATCCACTGCATTGCCACCGGGGAACAATGGCTGTCAAGATATAAGGAGGAAGAAAATGAGGATATAAACATGATAATGGCATGAAAGAAGCACTTGTAAATAAAACTTCAGTACAAAACCTACCTGGCCAAGTAGAAGTTCTGCAAGAACACAACCGGCTGACCAGATATCAATAGATGATCCATATTCAGTTGCGCCAAATATTAATTCTGGCGCTCGGTAATATCGAGAACATATGTATGATATGTTTGGTTCTCCCTTGACCTAGTTTCAAAGAACGAATATCGATCACGAAGGAACAGGAATGTTCAGCAAGGCTAAAAGCTAGGCAAAAATATATGGAGAATATAAGTATGATATAAGTCCTCTCTTTGAAGGGAGTTCGGGTATGGAGTGTTGTCACCTTCCCTCACCCAGACCCTGTTTACAAACAGGATATTAGGTTGATGATGATGAGGATGATGATGACGACGACGTATGATATGTTTGGTTCTGCCTTGACCTAGTATTCTAAGAAGGAAAATTGATCATGGAGGAACAGGAAATGTTCAGCAATGCTAAAAGCTAGGCAAAAAAAATACCCATCTTCGGAGTTGAGATTTACACCCAATTGGTATCATTGTTTATTAAATTTTGCTTCGCTCAAGGTTCAAACTTCACAAATTACCATGAATTTAAAGGGATGAAACAAAAGCAGAATATAGAAAACTTACCAGAGCTTTAGCACTTCCAAAGTCACAGATTTTGAGCTGGTGGGTAAGTGTGTCAACCTGGGTAATACATACACATCAGAATGAATTCAAGATTACAATAGCGTAGTGATCAAAACCATGAAACAAGATGACACCGAAAAAACATACAAGGAGATTTTGTGGTTTGATGTCTCTGTGGCAAACACCATGAACATTATGGATGTATGCTAATCCCCGGAAAATCTGCAATATCAATTGAGCTGATTGATCAGGGTAAGAAAGACAACATTTATGGAAAAAAATAAATAAATGCCAATTAAATCAGTAAAACAAAGATAGCAACATATAACGCAGATCCGCTCTAGTTTTCATCAATAAGTTCAGCCCTAATTTCCCACATCTGAGAATCTCTAAAAACCAATAGAAGTAAAATATGAAAAGCATCAACGCCAAAAGTAAAAGGTCTCTGAGTTCGCACCAAAGTCACAAAAACAACATATGGAATACTCAAACTACTATTCAAATGTACACGACTCTTCAATGTTTGAACCCGCACCTCTCTCGTATTTCTTATAGCTCAATCTCCATCCACCCAAAATATTCTACAAAACTGTCTAAGTCCAATGTTCATCAAAATACAAGGAATATTTTTCCGCATCACCAACACCAATACACTCCTTACTCTTAATCACATTGAGCATTGTGACAAAGCCTTCTAAATGAAAATGTATAGTTACTGGAGTTTCTTACCATTTCCCTGGTTGAACTTGAATATATTACCATTCAGAGTTATAGGTGTTCAATCGGGTCATCGTGTTGCTTTTGAGTTAGGTGTTTCAGGTAGGTTTGAAATCGAGTTTTATATCTATATTATTTTTTACATAATTGTAAATTAGTTTTGAAGTCGGGTCAAATCGGATATGGTTATAAAGTTGGGTAAATTTCGGGACGAGTCTATTTTAAACACCTTTATTCAGAGGCTATTAATAACTTCATAACTCAGTCACAAGATGTAACATCCGAATTTCCTCCCGTCCTTTACGGTTTTGGTTTCGTTAAGGGGTCGGAAATTCAGGGGTCCCCTGAATTTCCGACCCCTTAACGAAACCAAAACCGTAAAAGACGGGAGGAAATTTGGGTGTTACACGAGAGGAAATCGCTGACAATACAACAATATAAATTAAGAGCGTAGAAAAGGAAAAAGAGAAATTATTACCTGATATGTGTATAATTTTATATAAATAAGAGGCATCCTTTGGTTCATAGTGCTATAATGCTTAAGAACACGGTACAATGACTCCGGTACATATTCCATTACTAGGTTGAGAAATAATTCGTCTTTACTAGTAGTTGAAAAGAAACAATGCTTGAGGGAGATCACATTAGGATGATCAAGCAAACGCATTAATTGTAATTCTCGATTCTTGTAACGCCTATCCTGCAGGACTTTTTTAATTGCAACAGTTTCTGCAGTCTCCAAACATTTTGCCTATAAGTTTACAAACATGTCATTAACGAGTCCGTACAAAGAATCATTAAATGTCATCAACACTTGACAAAATTCCAAATCTGTACCTGAAACACAACCCCGAAAGATCCAGTTCCAACAACACGTTCTGCCATGTAACTTATAGTCTGCAGATAATTATATCAATAAGCCACACCTCAGTAAGTTGCCAGTTTTAGCCGTGATCATAAAAAAAAAAATCACCCTTACCTGCTTTGGTTCACCATTCTTTCCACCAATGGTTGTCGAAATAATGTGGCCGGTAACCTGATCATTCCCCTGTATTACAGCAGGAGACATTTCCTGCAAACCCAACAATACCAAAACTAGCCGTTAGGCTAATATGATAATTGCACACAAAACACACTGAGGTAGCACTTGAAAACAAAGCAGCAATGGCGGTTTTAGTATGAGTTCAATGGATTCAGCTGAACCACTATCACATGATTCACTTATCTCCTTGCAAATCGCGAATCAAAAAAACCGAATAACAGTCAGTTTTGGAATATTTTAGCCTTTTAGGGTCATTTTGAACGAATCGTGCTGGCGAATCATATTACACTGAGCTGAACCCATACCAAAACAAAAAAGTAAAACATAAAAAGTAAAAAAAAAAACCAATAATATACCACTTTGCAACTTTCCTACCATCTATAGAGCCTACACTAATGGTGAAGGCAATGTTATTCAATATCAAAGCTCAAGGATTCCTTCTCCCACACCCATTTCCCAATTCCCTTTTTTCTCTCTTAAGCTCTTCAATTAAAACAGAAAACACTATCAAAACTTCCCAATTTTTTTAGATGATACTTTGTTTGTAGAATTCGAATTTTGAAACATGGAAGAAAACCTTAACACCGTTCCCCAACGAAATCATCAACCTTTACATAATACCAAAATCAAGGAAACAAAGATAACTTGAACAAGAAGTCCTTTTTGACAAACTTCAGAAATGAATTTAAGAATAATGACCTAAAGAAGCAACTCTAACGGTACTGAGGAACAAGCTTAACCAATAATAGTTCTTACAATAAACAAAAGCTTCACCTAAAAAAGTGGAAAACTATCCAAAAGTTCTACCCACAAGTTAAAAAGGAAATAAAGAGGGGATAAGCTTGTTGTAACGCTATTACAAGAAGAAAGATACCATTCCAAATTTGTGAACAACTCAGTAGAATAAGAGATCTGAAACTGTAATTCTCAACCCAAACAAAAAGGAAAAACAAAAAAAAAATCAAGAGATTCATGAAACCTAAAATAGCAAATTCATTATACAAGTAGCCAACTAAAATGCAGTAAAATCAATTTCATTAACATTTACTTACCAAAAACAGAACTAATGTGTATAGATATAAACTTCAACTATATAAAAATTCAGCCAAAACTAACAAGGGGCTGTATGGTTTGGTGGATTTCCATTAAAACTATTTTAATTTCCAATTACCAAAAGCAAATAGTATTCCTTTGTTTGAAAACTCTTTTCCATCCAAGTTTTCCATTTGAACTCCCTTGTAAACCAAACAATCACAAATGGGGAATACAATTATCCATGAAATGTTTTACCCCAAACCAAACAATCCCTAAAATCGCCAGCATAAAATTCAACCCATAGCAAGAACTAAAAAACCCACAAATATTTACAGTAAAAGAGGTAGTAGATCGCCAGAAAATAAAGCAGAAAATAAAGAAATTCAAGTAGAGAGAAAGGAGAACCTTATCATCAGACATGGAGTGTTGTTGAGAAGAAGGAAGAGGTTTTTTAGTAGTAGGGCGAGAATCAGGAGGAGGATTATGGGTTTGATGAGGAGCGAGAGGTAAAGACGCCATGTGAATCCAGCTCAAGCTTTCTCTGTGTAAACTAGTATTCTTATAGTTTCTCTCTCTTGTTTTTTCTCTTTTAGTGGTAGACTCACTGACCTTTGTCTTAATTTTTTATTAGGTTTGGTGTTACTTTCTTCTTGTATGACTATGACCATTACATTATTACTGGTTATTCGTTTGTTATACACCGGCTTCTCCGTTCTGAAATACTTTCTAGCTATAGTCACATATTCAACGGAAAATGAAATAAATATATATAATTTCTTTGTTGTTGAGTATTATACTTATTATATTTGACTTATTATATAATTTAATATATTATTTTAATTATTTATATATTAAATTATGCATAATATATTAAATAAGTTTTGAACAATAACTAATATTAATAATTGTAATATAAATATTTCAGAATTGAAGAAGTAATAGTCTTCTGATCACTATTCCCTCTTTTTATATCTTTCCCCGAATTTTATATTTGAATAGTATTGTTCAAGAAATAATTGTTCAAAAAATAAGTTTATATATATATATATATATATATATATATATATATATATATATATCAAATTCTTTTCTAACGTTCAAAAATTATATTTTGATTAATATTGCTCAAGAAATAGTTGTTGAGTAAACACTATAACAAAATCGAATAAAAATTTGTAACAAAATCAAAAATATTATTATTATTATTATTATTATTATTATTATTATTATTATTATTATAAATAATACAAATAAGTACACTACAAATTATAAGTCAATACTTGTAGCTTTGCTAGGAAAATCACTTGACCTTTTTAGCCTTGACTCCTTCTTTCCGGTGCACACTAATGGAAAACCTGAGGTAACGACGTCTACTTCTTAGCTGCTGTGAAAGTTAGCGTCTTAAATAAGTGCTTGCTGCTCCTGCTCTTATAGTTAGAGAACGCACTGAAGGCATACCTTATATCAGGGGCATGATATTAATTACAATATATTTCTTTCTTTAAACACCAAATGAACAGAAATTTTATTATAGTCGTTAAATTTGTTGGCAAATCCTCATATTGCATATAATTATATCAATTCAATCCAATGCAACCTCAATATATGATTATTTCTCTAATTCCTAATTAATTTGTAAATAAACTCATCCCAAAATATATCATCATCATCTTATCCAGTGTATCCCTCTTATAGAAAAACTATGAACAGGGTCTGGGGAAGGAAGGACGGCGACAACTCATACTCATAATGGAGAGTGCGGTCAAAGAAGTTCTCCGGCTCAAGAAAGATAAAGAGACGTAACCACACGAGAAAGATAAATTAAATGCCTATAAATAAAATAAATAAATAGAACCAACTACGAAATAGAAAACAAAGAACTAATAATAAAGAAACGAGAGAAGCAAGAGGGCCAAAACACCAAAAGATAATCTAAGAGGACATCAGTAGTCTAAAACATGGATATGGTGTCTCTAACTACCCCTATCCCTAGTCAGGCCCTCAGAGAGATTTAACTCATGCAAGTAAACTTTTATTTGCTCATCCCAAGTTCTCCTAGGTCTTCCTCGACTCTTCTTACCCTCTACTATAATGCATTCTACCCTCTTCACAGAGGCATCGAAAGTCTTTTTCTGCACATGTCAAAACCACCTCAACTCAAAATATATCCAACTCCAAATAAATTGTCTTCACATAATTCACATTAATAATTAAGTAACACATGAAATCTTACGTGATGTTGGGCAATAATGTTGAAAATTAGGTTTTGAAGTGTATCAATTCATCCCAAATGTTCAACATCTGATCAAATAATAACTTATTAGTACATCTTCATCTATTGTGTCAATTTAACCCAAAGTTTAATCTAATAATTAATTAATTACTATAACATCTTCATCTCTTGAAATGTGTTGATTCAACACAAAGTTTGATGTCTCTACAACATCTTCATCGATGATTATTGATATCATAGTTTTGATTTTTGGGTAGATGTAAAAAATACGCTCATATTGAAGTAAATAGTGAGAAAATAAAGATTCAATATACAATTTGTTGTCATTACTAAAGGTTAAAAAATACTCTTGAAAATTTGATGTATAAGAGAAGAGAATTAGGGTTATATACTTCTATTTATATTCAAGGGTTTGAGATTGGACTGTGTTTCAAAAAGAGGAAAAATAATTGAGAAAAAATGATAGAAGTATAATTTTACATCATCATTATAATATTCAGTGTATCTCGCCCATTAGAAAAATTATGAGCAGAGTTTAGAGAGGAAAAGAAATGAGGCAACTCATACCCATAAGGAAAAGCACGGTAAAAGAGTCCCTTAACTCGAGAAAAATCATGAGATGTTCCTGCAACGAATACAATTGAGTAAAGCTGAAGCTAACTCCGCAAGCCTACATCTTATTACACAAGCATAACCCATAAACAAAAAAATAAAAGCATAAAATAAAGATAAGCGAACAAAAACACCAACAGATAAACGAAAGAGAATAAGTAATCTAAAACATAAAATAAAGATAAGTGAACAAGAACACCACCATGTTAAGCGCAAAAGATTACAATTTCCTTTTTTCAATATATAATATCAAAAATACTAATTTTAATAGAAATTTTAATTTTACAAGTTTCTTCGACTGATTCAAAACTTAGCATTTGAAATCTGATTTTCAAAATCAAATTTGAACTTCGAATTTTAAGTTTTACATGATTAGAAATTTTTATTTTTAAAATTTTTTTCGTCCTCGAACTTTAAGATCATAAGTCATAACACCCTTAGACTCACAAAATAGCTAGCAGATCAATTTGTATTAATAATACTTTCTTTGATCAATTTAAAATTTTGCATTTGAAATCTCATCATCATCAAACCAATATTCCGTCTGTAAATAGGGTTTGGGTGAGAAAACGTGACAGACAATCTATACCCTTATTCCCTTCAAAATGAAGTCTAGCTAGAGGATTGTGATTAATTTTACCACCAAAAAAGAATAAGCCCCGCATAAAGAGGATTACATCTACTTTACCTTAAAAAAAAGTTTGTCTTTGAAATTTAGGGTCATAACACCCTTAAACACACAAAATAGTAGATCAACTTGTATTCTTACAAATAGGTTTGACTCAATTTGCATCTATTACCATCTCGTATGATCTTAGTTTCTAACATCACATTAATCTCCCCCTGGCCCCTTATACTTTGTTTGAAAGCATCTAGACAAAATTCTTTTGTCTCTTGGACTTACACTAAACCA
>NC_080047.1:13299501-13324501 GCF_026212465.1 Amaranthus tricolor
AATATTTGTTGATTGGTAATAAATATATGTGATACATTGATACTAAAATTTCTTTATGTAAACCTTCTTTTTATGCCAAATCTTAGAGAAAATTAAAACTTGGTTCATTAAACTGCTTATAAAAAATAAAGTGATCCAATAAAAAAAAGATTAAAATTAAATATTAATTTTCTATTTTTATACACACAGTCTTAAGTCTTAAGCTCAAAAACTATATTGGAAAAATTATAGTGAATAATGCAACATTTTGTTAATTTCCCTGCAATAACACCAACTATTGATTAACCATTAATAATACAACTTAAAGAGTGTTTTCATAAAATTGCAATAATTAAAATTTAATAAAAACTATTGAGGAACATTCCTCGGCTTATTTGGACTTTGTGATTTCATTAATATAGTTTAACAATAATCAATTTGATAAATTCTTATTGATTGATGGTATTTTTTTGTCTATTTTTTCACATATAAGTTTTAATATATATAAAAAATTATTTCTTCACTTCATAATTACATTATTGTAACAAATACAAAGATCTAATGATTAATTTTATATCCAACATGAATTAATATTATAAAATAATATTAATATAATTATATCAATAACTATTTATTGTACTCGTGGTTTACACGGGAATATATCTTGTTTTTTTATAATAATCAAAGTATTCTATTGCATGTTAAAATTGTAGTAAATAAAATTTAATAAAAACTATTGATGGACATTTCTTGATTTACTTGGGTGATTTCATCAATAAAATATAGCTTAACGATAATCACTTTGATAAATTTTATTGATTGATGGTGATTTTTGTCTATTTTTTCACATATATGTTTTAATACAATTGTACAATAAATTATGTTTTCGCTTTGTCAATTATATTATTATAACAAATACAAAGGTTTAGAGATTAATTTTATATTGTAAATGAATTAATTTTATAAACTAATATTAATATATTCATATAAATAAACATTTATCACATCCGTGTTTTACACGGGAATCTATTTAGTATTTTACTATTATTAGTGACAATACTGCATTATTCTAATTTATATTATACTAATTTTAAAGATATGTAACAATAAAAGTACTTTATACTAAATGTGAAGTAATAATTATTAAGATATTGTGATATAACATTGTTTATTTATATAATAAACTTAAATGGTTTGTAAATTATCTTAAACATGAGGAATAAAATTATCTTGTAAGTTATATATGATCTTTCTATTATGTATATATTCTTTCTAAATGGATTTTATCGTCTTTGTTATTTTTAAACTTTGCTCTGCGGTTATAATTGAATCCTCCATAAAACACAAAAAACTTAAACAACATTGCTAAATTTAAATCTTACAAAACTAATTCAAAGTAAATAATCTCACCATTAGTCGTATTTGGTCTAAGTTATTATGTATTATTTTGTTTAAATGGTCTTATCAATCGTTCAAAAATTATTTTTTAAATTATTATATATCTAATCAATAACATAAATAAATCTATAAAAAATGTTTGACATTATATATAAAATCTTAAAAATAAAACTAATAATTTTGTTAATCTATAAATTAATTAGTCTTCACAAATGTTATAAATAATCAAGATATTTTTAGTTAAGTACTTCAATATAAAGTGCAACCATGTGACGACAATGATAAAACTAATAAAAAAATTATGGCTAACATTTTCTTAATTGTAAGTAAATATATATTATAAGATATAAAAAATTAATTAAAAATAAACCAAGTATTTGTAAACTTGTATTTTTGACAATTATTATGTCATTTAATTAAAAAATTATTCTAAAATGGTTATCTCTCTTACCTCTTCAATTTAATTTCTTTTTATGCTATTATTATTTCATTATTACTATTATTATTATGAAAAACTCTAATAAAAGGCTACAACTCCTATTTGAAAATATTCAATTATAATATTTGAAAGTACACATTTTTTATGACCATGATATATGCTTAACTTGGTCAAGATATATGAAGTTCATCTCATCTTATTATACTAAAAACAAGGTAAAAGTTTAATATAAACTTAATTCACCCTATATTTAATAAGAACTCTTTCTTAATCTTCCATTTATAATCTTGTATTCCTCATTGTCTACTCTATTTAATCACACTTCTTAAATTTAATTTGGTGCACGTTGTATTAATTATACTTCAGCCATTTGTCACATTTATTAAGAGTTCTTTGTTAATCTTTCATTCATAACGTTGCAGTCCTCATTTTCTAATGTACTTAATCACATCCCCTGAATCATACTTTTTAAATTTAATAAGTTGGTCCATGCTATTTTTAATTATACTTTTAGCCATTTGTGCAATTTATTCACTATAAATTAACCCTAACCTCTTACAATCTCATCACAAAGCACCACACGCCTGACCCTCATCCGTTACTAAATGTTTATAAAAGAAATAGAAGGCTAAAAGCTATTTATCGAACATTATTTATTGATTGACAATAAATATAGAAATTGATCACATGCTCAGAAAATATATATCTTTGTTATACACTCATTATAGAATGGTATCTCGGACAAAAAACTCAACATGAAATAAGCTTAAAAGTTTTACTTAATGAGTGATTATTATTTATTAACTCATAAGAACACCACCACAATTCTTACGAGAGGGGGCGCTGATTTTTTTTTAAAATATTACATTAAGTTTTTATAAAATTCATAGAAGTTCCCAGTCTAATTCAAAAGATTCACAAGTTGGTGATTTCTGGATTTCAACCTGTACTGTATGAGTAGAATCCAAGCTATTCTCACCTTCCTGTTCGTAATCGAAAGTATGATTTCGTTTACTTTTAGTCCATATTCTTGGTAAAAACACATTTTTGATTTTCTTCTGTAAGAGAAAGATATTTACAAATAAAAATTAGAATTACACAAATACAAGTTAATCACCGACTATCATTCCGGCTGATCAATTTTATTTGTTTTTAAAGATGAATGAGAATTAGGGTTTTTTTATGACGTACCTTATTTGATTTTTGAACGTCTTGAAAACCTGATTTAGAAAAAACATCGTTTTTCTCTACCAAAATGCATGATTCTCCAAGCTTAGCTTCATTGGATTGTTCAGCAATTACAAATCCTTGTTTATTAGCATCATATCTTTCGGAGTCACAGGTAAAGTATGAATTTAATACTTCTGTAGAAATCAAGCAATATCAAATTGACAAATAAAACATAAAATATAAAAACATTTCAATGCATATGAAAAAAGAAAATGAAAGTAATATATTAAAACACAGTAAAAATGGACAAAATAAAACATCTAATAGCAAATATTAGATATGGAAATAAACAGCACTGTCAAATGAAAATTATTGAGTGCAATTAATTTATGCTAATTTTTTTTGGAAATAATTTTAAAAATTTTCAATTCATTACCTATGTCAAATGTAGAGAGCTTTTTGTCAGCTTGTACCATATCATCCACATATCTGGCAACTGTACAACTCAAATTGGTCTTCTGTGATAACTCTGATAACACGAAGATAAAACAGAATCGGGAAATATTAACCGATGAAGATAAAAATAGAATAAGTGGTTAATGACTCATTTGGATGTGTACCAAATGAACCGTTTGCATTAAAACAAAATAGAACATCTCAGCTTAATGGTAGTTAAAGCTGCAACTCAGCAAACGACCACGAAAAGCTTCATAATCATCCATATTGGTGTGAAATCATTTCCCAACCATTACCACAACCGTGACTAAACCCGAATTTTTGTATTATGGTATGAAGTCTAAAGATTAAGGGGTTTATTGAGGTTGCCTTTTATACTAGCCTAAGATCCCACAAAACCCAAGTGTATCTTAGCTTTAAGGTTAATTTTGTTTAACTCAATTTCAATTTTATGAGTTGATCCCAAAGCATCAAACCATTCCAAGTCACCTAAAAACATGTTAAGAGGGTGTCTTAGACTTGCATCACTTAATATCAGAGCCAAGGAGAAAAATTGGTGAAGAAAAATAAAGATTTATATCATTTTCTAATCTGCCACAAAGTTTTAGGGAATTCTTTGGAAGTCCATAATTTTGTTAATGTGAAGATGCAAATGGGATAAATATGTTTCAAAAACTATGATTGTGGACATACAAATCACACTTCTTTAAATAAAATGTATTGTGTCTTTCAAAAATCATACATTTTCATAAGCAAATAAAACAAAACTCACATATTATTGAAGTAGCAAAGGTGGATGACAATCTAGAAGATGAAAATTGTTCACAGAAATCTTTCAAAATCTCATTGCAAGCTATGTTACTTGAACTCGAGTACTGATGTTGGATACTGGTACGTGTCCAAGTGTCGGATAAGTCTAATATGAAGTGTCTGGTGTGGAGGAGACAAAGGTTAAAGGGAAGAAAAAATCGATAAATTTCCCTCTTCAGAAGGGAAAAATTCGTTTGCTCATAATTTTTCATGGAAAAACAAGAAAAGTTGATTCACAATGCTTTAAATCATGGGTTGAAAATTTGATGATAATTTGAAAGGAAAAAGATGTCTACTCTTTGGAAGGAAAAAAGTGTTCATTAATACTTTTTATAGAAGAACAAGAAGCGCTGTTGTTAAATTTTCAACATAGAGCTTTAAAGCAGGGGTGGAAAACTTTGTTAAACATATAGCTTTTAGTTCTTTATCTTAAGACATAAAACTGAGAGTATCTTAAATATATGCTCAAGTTTGCCAAACTTAGTTTCATTTTCACCAATTGAACCCCAAAACATCAAACCATTCCAATTCACTTTTTAGTAACATGTTTGGGTGGTGTCATAGACTTGCATCAAATATAAGTGCCAAACAGTCATATTAGTTATCATATCTCTAATAGTCAACAATGGTAACTTTTACGAAATGGACCAAAATCAGTGTAACATAATTCACCAACTAATTTGCATTTTGAATTGCAATTCGCCCTAAAGCACACAAATTTAGCCCAAAATTGACTTCAATTTGCTTTTTGATTTGTGATTTGCGGCGAGATTAGCGAATTATGTGACACCGGGGCAAATTAATATGATATGGGAAGAAACTTACCCTCTGAGTCAGCTGCATCGGACAAGTACCCATCTACAGTATTTGTCATGTGCCCACGGGACATCAAATCTATCTTCTTTGCTTTGGAAGCATCATTACCTCCATTAAATTTTATTATCGTCCTGGGACTTTCTACTTCATTTTCATCGTCGCTCATGTTTGAATCTTCATTTAAATTAGCATCCCCATGTACAGATGATGATTCATTACTTACATCACAGGGTTCAACAATAGTGAATTGACCAGAATTATTGTTTACACTTGTGCTAGGCAAATCTGAGATAACCACGTTATGAGAATCCTTTTTACAGTTTAAATCTTTCGCCACAGAGGTTGCTTTATTTGATGAACCCAATTTAGTAATATAACTCTCTTCTGCACATTTTTCTCCGGCAGTAACATTGTAGGTTGGCATACATGCCTTTATCACACTGCATACACTTTTGATATTGTCTTCATCAGCAACAGTAGCAGTGGCACGGACAGATTTTTTCTTATCTTTTTTTTGTTCCACACATATTTTTACATCATCAAAATGGACTACTGTAGAAAGGTGATCATCTACTTTTACTCGATCCAATTCTGATGAAGGGAGTAAATCTTGCATGACATCTGAATATACTTTCTTAACAGTCTCACCAACATTTCGCACCCGATTCTCAACATATTTAAAAGTATCCTACTCAGCAAACAAGTTCTTAGCTATCGAAGGACACAAAATAAAAATAAAAAAACACGATAGAAAAGGAGAAAAATAAAAAACGAAATGCAGGTCTAGAAAAACTACCTCGTATATAACTTCTTCAACTTCAACACATATCGATTCAAACTTTTGAAACAGATCACCAACCCAAGATCCAGCATCCATTATAGTCATATATGGTACACAATCAACCTAAACTTGTTATTAAATGATCTTCCTAATCAGCCAGAATATCTATATCTGAAAATAGGAACAAATAGTCATCAGCTCTATCTCATGAATTAACATGATCATATCTAATGACAATGAACAAAAGTGCATATATGCGGCCAAAACATGAATACAAAACCCTCAAGTAAAAGCCTTATTTGTTCAAGATCAAGACGGTTACGCACGACAAAAATAATTGAACGGGTTAAAAATTAGATTGATAACAAGGCTTAAGTGCCATAATGTTGTTTGAAGCTTTAGTCATACACCAATGTTCACTTCTCTTGTATGTTAAAGTGATGGATGACCAAGAAAAACATCAAAGAGTTCAACTGGGAATCCCAGAAAATTATTGAACGCATCTATTAGTTTGGTACATCATTCCAACCCACAGTCTACCCTATGATTATTGGATGCATCTACAAACTTTGTGGGAATCAACTAAAACCTTCCAACAAGAATACTGACTTTGATGCAAATCATCATTATCATACTAAGTGTATCCCGCTCATAAGCAACTATGATCAGGGTCTGGGGAGGGGAGGGAATGAATGCGACAACTCATACCCATAAAGGAGAGTGCAGCCAAAGAGTCTCTCGACTTGAAAAAGATAGCAGCACAACATAGCAACATGGCCAACAGTCTGAACACAACTAATTCAAGAACAACAATGTAGGGAGCCTTAGAACATCATTAGAAGTAAGAGGAGAGGCAAATACATTAGAGAAAGTAGGGCATTGACCATTAGAGTGTTTTCTTTGTATTAGTGCCATTTGTGGAGTTTCACCATTAAAGGTGAAACCTTTATGGTTTAAGAGTGAGCTCTTAACTACTGTAAGAAGAGTCATTAGTGTAATTGAGATTATATTAATAATAAGATACTTTATTTGAGGGGCAGGTATTCATTGATACCTCATAAACACATTGTTGTTGTTTGTTGTGTCTCTTGTTTATGCTCTGTTTTTTCACTCAACTTCTACTCATTAGTTCTACCATTGTTGGGTCCGAGCCATTCTCTATCAAACAATAATAACAATGCCAAAGCCTTAATCCTAACTATATAGAACCCGAACAAAACAAATGCTTCGCACAAAGCCTTTGATCATGAATACAAAGAAGACAATATATGGTCAATATTCACAACCAAGTATAGTTGGTCAAGTCTTTCGACATGACACGGACACCCATGACCAAATCTTATCCGCATCCGACAAATATAGGCTTGTATACAAGACCCACGTAAGAGGAGAGTTAGTAGCACACAAACTGATGCGGTTTTATCCTTAAACCAATTGGTATTAGGAGGAGTAGCCCATCAGTTCTATATGTTAGTCAACCTCACTATGATTTTTTTGATGTGGGATCACATGTGGATTATTTTCCTAACACTACCTGTCACATGGGATCACTTTGCTCCTTTAAAATCAATGCAAAAGCTAGTAACATAGTATCAACAACAATGTAAAAAGTCACAAATAAAGGATGAAAAACATCAATCACTATCAACAAATAGATGCTAACGTATCATCAATCACAATTGAAAAGAAAAACTTGAATTGAATTCATTAAAAACATAAATTTGATCGAAAAATTATCTCTGGAAAACAACAAAACCGCACAAAACTCTCAATGGAAAACCCTATGAAAACAATCAATAGCATAAACCCTAGAAATTACACGCAATTACATAGCAATAACACTAAAATTCAACAGAATTGATGATGATTTAAAGCTTAACGAATTGCGTACACGCTTAACAATTAGGTAGCCAAAAATCCAAATTTGGGTTATAAAATCAATGATTGTGAAAACCCAATTTAGCACAGCCTTAAAGGAACAAAACCCAGGAAATAGAAAAAAGATACCGATACGGGAAGCCAAGAGAGATGCCAAAGGAACAAGAAGGCGGCTAGTTGCTTGAGTAAGATTAAGAAAATTTCTCAGTTTTCTGGAGTTTAAGTTTTCCAACGCTTCTAGTTATTTGTTATGTGATCAAACTATATGTACTCTATCATAACTTGGTTTACTTGGTCCTCATTTTTTTACGGCGTATTCAATCAAAAGTAAATCAAGAATAAATTAGAACAAATGAATTGCACAAAATAATTAAATAGAAAAAGAGTAAAGAGAATAATTAAAGGAAATATTTATAATTGAATAGCTAAATAGCATTAATAAGTTACTTGAAGACAATATATATATATATATATATATATATATATATATATATATATATATATATATATATATATATATATATATATATATATATATATATATTCAGAGTCGTCTTCGACATTTTAAAGGCCCTAAGTAAAATATAAATTATGGGCCCCTAAAATCTAAAATTTCATTCTAATACGTTTTGGTATTTGTAAATTTGTTTATTAATACTTAAATTAGTACAATTATTATTCATTAATATATTAAAATATTGCTAAATTTTATAATTTCATGAAATCAACAACCATTAATCATATATTTCAAATAGCCATTTCTTTTAGTTTAAAATTTAAACCGCTATCATCAATACTTATCTTAATTGAACTAATAATAAAGTAGAAAATTAAAAGTTATAAGAGATTATATAATTAGCATAAAATAATAATCATAATATATTGTTGACTTAAAATAATTTATACTGGTAACTTAATCATCCCACACAAGTTCATAATACAATTTATTAACCAATTTATCTAATTATCTTTTAAAAAAGGATATTTCATGATATACCACTGGGTTTCTTCGAAATTCACCATATACCACACGAAATCTTTTAATTCACCATATACCATTGAGTTTACGTCCGTTAGCACAGAATACCATTAATGACAACTGCCGTCAGTGTGCCGTCAACATTTCCTTCCTCTAGGGTTCTCTCCATTGAATTCCTCCATTTCCCTCTCTCTCCCCATCGAGAAGATACTAATTTCTCTTTAATTTCTGAATTTATCATCAACAAAATTAAATTCAAGCTTCCACAATCGTTCCCCATAATGGTTGGCTTGAGATTCTTCCTTTTTTATTCAATTGTGTTTCTTCTGATGATGTTAATTTGCAGGAGAGTTCTTTCTTGATAATTGCTTAATTGTCTGAATCAATGGGATTCTAACTAAATTTGCTGATTTCAAACTTAGGTTTGCAAGACTTGTGTACACAAAATAATGGAGATTTGTTGTTCATATCAAATCAAAACTCCAGCAGATTACTAGTAAGGTAGTAATAACAATAATTGAGCGATGATAGACAAAATTAGCATTACTAATAATCCTTAAGAAAATCATAATCGTGCAGAGCATGTATAAAGCATTCAAATATTTTCAAAATACCTATGCTAACCAAAATTACAATCAAAAATCAAAATCTAAGCCCTCTCACCCCAAATCCTACGGGCAAGCTGAATATCCTTAGGCATAATAGTAACTCTCTTAGCATGAATAGCACAAAAATTAGTATCCTCAAACAATCCAACCAAATAAGCTTCAGCAGCTTCCTGAAGAGCAGCTACCGCAAAACTTTGGAAACGAAGATCCGTTTTGAAATCTTGAGCGATTTCTCGCACTAATCTCTAAAATGGAAGCTTACGAATCAAAAGTTCAGTGCTCTTCTGATACTTACGAATCTCTCTCAAAGCTACAGTTCCAGGCCTGAATCTGTGAGGTTTCTTCACTCCTCCAGTCGCTGGTGCCGATTTCCGAGCAGTTTTTGTTGCTAGCTGCTTTCTTGGAGCCTTTCCTCCGTTAGATTTGCGGGCAGTTTGCTTAGTACGAGCCGTTATTGGAGGGATTTTGGAGTTTTGAATTCGGAATTTTTTGAAAGATTGAGATTGTGATGAAGGAGGAAGGATTGGTTGTGGGTTTTATGGAGCAGAGAGAATGCTTAAGGGCATACTGGTAATTTACCACCAACGGCACACTGACGACAGTTGTCATTAATGGTATTCTGTGCTAGCGGACGTAAACTCAATGGTATATGGTGAATTAAAATATTTCGTATGGTATATGGTGAATTTCGAAGAAACTCAGTGGTATATCATGAAATATCCGTTTAAAAAATAGATTAAATGTGAATTCACATTAAATTTTAATATTCTCCCTATTCATTTAATGCTGCAAAAAACACAAAACTTCTCACTTTAATTTTAACCATTTAGTAAAAATATAAGACCCCCTATAAATCACGGCCCTAAGCGGTAGCTCATGGTGCTCCCCAATTAGCCGGCCCATATATATATATATATATATATATATATATATATATATATATATATATATATATATGTATATATAGGATAATTGAACGAAGTTGTTGGAGCATATATAAAGTAACTTTTATGAGAATGACTATTCTTGTAAGATGTTATCTCTCAGTGAGTTAAAACAAAAAACTCACATTTAGATTTTCATTTTAATTGTTATTACTTAAGCTTTAGGCCATGTATGAACACGTTTAACAATAAAATTTTCTTATGTAATAATTTGTGTTATCAGAAAAATAGTAACAATTAGTTAGGAACTTCGAGCATATCTTTCATCAACTTATTGGCATGTAAATATAGTACTAAAAATAGCACCCGATTAATTCACTTCATGTCAGTGACATGGTTTGATTCTCACCGCATATAGTAATGATGATTCTTTCTCATCCTTAGAAATTCTCTTACAACCCACCTCGAATCATAATGAATAATAATATTTTTATTTTAAAATTATACTTTAAGTGTATGGCAAATAATTTATTGAATTTATACATCGAAAAATAATACTCCCTTTTATTCATCACAAGTGTTTCATTTGCTTTATGGATTCTATTCAATACACTTATTAAATCCTTAATATCTCTAATTGTGCATAATTAAAAATTATGGAAAATTGATATAAATAATCCTTGCATTGAGACGAATCAAACAAGATCTCACTTGACTATGTTTTAACTTATAGATTAATAATAAAATACAAATTAAAAATAAGAGATAAATAGTGTTCAAAAAGCAAATGAGACATTTATAATAAATAGGAGGGAGTAAATTTTATATATTAAGAGGCGGCCTAAATTTTTAAGCTTGCCCCTAAGCATAAAAAAGGAAAAGTTATATCCTCCATTTCAACACAAATAATGTGGTGAAATTTATAGATAAAGTATAGAATTTTTTCAAAAAAATAATGGATTTGAAAAAGTATAATAATTTAACAAAAACAATGGATGGGAACAGAATGAATATTCTATAAAATCACAATTCTTAATTGACATTAACATAATTTAAAATAGACGGATGTATATTGCAACTTATTTTAATTTCTTATAACAAAGAAGTACAAGTACAAGTCAACCATCGAAAATATTATCTTACTTTTCTTTATTCAAATTAGATAGAATAGTGTGATGTAGGACTTGTTTTTTTTTTTTTTTTTTTCCTTTTTTATCTTATATTAATACTCTTTCATATTCACTATTATTGTTTAATTTGATTTTGACATATTTGCTAATACACTATTTCAATCTTAAATATTAATAAAATTTATATTAACACGAATCAAACAGGAATCCATTTGACTATATTTTACAAAACACATAATAAGAGTGATTAACGAATAATGTTCGATAATCAAATTGGAAAATAATAGTGAATATAAAGGAATATGAGATAGAGAATAAACTTTAAATAAATAATTTGTACTACTTATGCTCCTTTTACTTTACAAATTTGTATGTGTAGTTGTATTATATTTTTTCATATAACAGTTACCTGTGCAAATTTTGATCATGTGAAATATTTCACACCAAATGATTTAAAATTTGATTAATTATTACAATCATTTTTTAATTCTTGATAAAACGCAAATGGTTAATACCTATACAATGCACAATTATGAGTTTAATAAAAATGACATGTTAGTCTTGGCTAACCAAAATAAATATTAAAATTATTTTATATCAAATATTTAAACTAGAAATGACATACTTAACTAACTTAAGTATAAATAGTGATGACAATATAATATTATAATTTGTAAAAAATATGTTATTATGTTTTAATATAAAATGTATAACTTAATTATAAATTTATATAATTAGTGCAAAATATATTATTTTCCAAAATTTATGGAAATGAGATACCCAAAGTGACGTTAATAATACTTTAACAGTGAATGTCATATAATCACTTGTTTCGAAAGTTTATTTATTGATTATCATCACATCATTCTCATATCCCGCTCAAATTATTTATTGATAACATTAATAAATGAAATTAAAGGGAAATTTCCTGATAAGAAGTTGACACATAATTTGTTTTTATTATTGATTATAACGTCAGTATCTTTTATTTTAGTAACACTTATATATATATATATATACATAAATTTTGATCGAAACTATATTTGCTCAATGGATACAATCCGCTCATGGTAAAACATCGTATGGGGTCGATGTACTTTTATCCGCAACAAGCGGCCTGTCATTCAGTGCCGGTCGAAGTATATGATTGCCTGATTGGTTAAATGCTGTTAATGAGAATAATAATTTCCTATTCTTAACAGTAGGGTCGAGAGACTTTTTAGTTCACCTTGCTATTGCTCTAAGGTTACAGACAACTACATTGATCAGTATGCTCTAAAGAAAATAAATGGAGGGTATACTTGGGATTTAAAAGAGATAAGAAAAGTCCATAGAAGTTTGAAGAAATATATAAGAAAAGCAAATAGTATTTATGACCTTGACGGTCCGTTTGGTTAGTGGTACCAAATGGTGGTAGTGGGAATGATTTATAGTGTAAAATTTCATCAAAAGTTCCATATTATTCCCATGGTAATGAAACTTTGATCACAAAAAAGTTTTTTTGTTTACAAATTTTCATTACCGCCTAATACCACCTTTTCCTAATGGTAATGCATTAAAATGAATTTTATGAAGAAAATACATGTATGGCCATCAAGGTAGTTAAGAGATTTTTCAACCAAAATTACATTAGTTTTTCGTTCCAATTACAACCGTTTATTACCACCTACCAAACAGGCTGTGAGTACTTAACACGGGAGAGGTCCTATTATTACTACAAATAATATCAAATGGCATACAAGTAATATTTAAAGAAGAACTCGATACATGGCAATTTAATATGTTTTCCAAGTGAAAAAGATAGACTAAAAGTAAATTCTTTCGTTTCAACACAAGAAACGAGAATTTCCTTTTTAAGAGAATCTAAAATAATAGCTCCTAGATATACCAATTGATTATGCTAAAGAAAAGGGGCTGTTGTGAATGAGCTATGGCAATGGTGAAAAAGCAAGCAACATATAAATGCAAAGAAAAATACTAAAAATAGAGCACAACAATGGAGAAGAGAAAACACAAGAAATAGGAGGTATCTGTGGGTTCCCTCTCCCTCAAAACAAGTATCTTATCACTTCAAAATAAGTATCTTATCATTAATATACTCAACAATACATTAATGACTCATCTTACAAGGTTCAAGAACAACCTATCAAAGCAAAGATTGAACCTTTGATGTCAATCTCTCTCAAATGCCCTAATACATGTGGAGTAAACTCTCTTGGCTAAAGCACTAGTTAATTCTTAGTATTAGGCTCTCTCTACTACCCTAATGAGCTCCTAAGACCCCTTATATAGCCCCATGTCATATTTGGGAGCCTTAGAACAAACCCACAAAAAACCGAACATAAAACAGAAAGCTTCTGTTTTGGACGCTGCCAATCCACTCGATCGAGCAGCACAAGCTCAACCAGTCGAACCATCTTCCAGAAGTTACGGTCTTGCTATTGTTGACTTGCTCGACCGAGCCACATACGCTCGACCAGTCGAGCAGTCAGTCTGAGCCTCTGATCTTCGTGTCTTCTCTACATTAAGACACACCAAGTCATCTTCATCCATCACCTCATTGAGTGACCCAAAGCATATGCTTCTATAACCCGTGACACTCTCATCTTCACTCTTAATAGTGCAAGATAGAGCATGCATGATTAAGTGATCGAACCCATCACCTACCTCATGGGAATTGGGTTTTGACTCAACAATCTCCCCCTCAAGACCAATTCCCTTGCCATTATCAAATGTCACCTTCTTGTGTGACTTGCAATCATCCATGTGGCCTAGGCAACCACCTTCAACTTGTAACACATACAAGTTGGTTTCACACCTTCTACCTCTTATGAGCACCATGCTCCCCTTAATGAAAGTCTTGAGTTAACAGGGGCCAATGCAACAAAAGATTATGAACGTCTTGACTCAACAGGGGCCAATGCAACAAAAGATTATGAAGGTAAAGTCTTATTTGCGGTTGTAATAGGAAAGGAGTCAATGCAACAAAAGATCACATAGAGTTACTCTTATCTAAATAGCACAAAAATTACATTCTTTATTAATTTTGGAACATCAAGAACACTTTAAAGAAAAAAAGGGCGGGGGGGGGGGGGGGGGGCTAGAATTAGTTAACTTAGCATTTTTCCCGAAGATTAATTTGGAAATTTTTTTTAGATAATAAGCTTATTTTTTTCAATTTTTTGAGGGAGGAGCCTATGGAAGTGGCGAGATATCCATGGTGGATGGAAAAATTGTTTGTTTGACAGAGAATGAAATCTCTCTTGACGTTTATAAGGCTGCAAAATTGTAAAATTTGAGCATGCTTTCGTTATAGGTTGTAAACGAGATAAAGGGAGAAAGAAGAGGGAGAAAGTGAAAGTTGTGAGATAGATTTAAGAGTGCAACCTAGTCTCTTGATATCATAAAAGGTTAATATTTGTCTTTGTTATGTCATTAGCATTCATGAATTACACGAGCCTAAAATATATTAATATGAGATAACATAGAAATTAGAGATATTAAAAATAAAATAATATTTGATAGTATTATTATATTTTATTATTAAGTTTTAACATCATGAAAATAATATGATACATTTTATGAAATTTTACGCTATATTTTTTGATGTGATAAAAACTTATAATATAAATTTAAATCTAATTACCAGCGTTTAATACTAACAATCAAATGAGTCGTGACTATTTATAATTTGCACGAAAAAGTACTTCAAACAATTAGCCAAAACTAATTTGTATTGATCTTAAATCTTCACGTCTCTAATTTTGAACTAATTCACCTACCAAATTATAAGTTATTATTTTTACATTAAACATGAGAATCAAACACTAGAGAAGCATACAATAATCTATTCCAAGTATCGGGCACCCCAGGAAGACACCAATGACCACAATCAGTATAAGACGATAGATTATGCGTATAAGTTGTAGCAAGATGGGTCCAATTTTTGATCCGAAAAAGCGAAGGATGTGCATCGATTCTAGACTGAGAAAGCTTGGTGACGTTCAAATACGTCACCTTTACTTTCCTCATCCCTCTAATCACACTCTCGATGACGAGAATCAGCGTCTTTGGGTAGAGTGATCTATAAGTCTCTACCAAAGGTTGGCTTCTATCGTAACACCATTGGTGATATTGTGGAGCTTTGTGTTCGGTAGAAATACTTCTGAAAAATACTTTAGTTTTGGTAGGGTCCACATTTTGTTGAACCCATTTAGCCCATGTTCTCATTGCTATATGGTAGGCTTGCTGTAGGGGGATGTCTTTTGTCAGCTTTCCATTGTATTCGAACAATTCCCAACTGCACAGTGTAAAGGTTATCAATTATTAGCTTATAATCCACTGTTAAAGGAACCAATCATTAAGTAATAACGTTTGGAGATTAATATAGTATTTAAGCTCATGGTAATGGTGAGTTTTCTTATATGAGGCCATGTTCGTGATTTGTGTTTGGTTGCAATTTCTAATGCATAAAAGACCATATATGCTCCTAACACGAGAGATTTTCAGATTAGAAGTGTACATGCAGTTTAAACTTTGTTTTGACGTTATATTCTAATGCACTAAAACTAAAACTTAAACTGATGATAGATGTCTTGATATGTTATATATTCTAACTATAATATATATGCTCTATTGCTCCTGTGATTTTGCATTATTTTTCAAATGAAACTTTTTAATCGAAAGTTGAGAATTTGGTATTAAATAAAGACTAAGATTAAATTATGTGCATAATAGTAAAGGAAGTTGATATGTGTGTATAAGAATAAAAGAACAAGACAAATAAATAGTAGGACCAAAAATATTAATAGTAGAATGGGTTTAGGTTTTACTCAATTTTTGATGCCTTTATCCCAAATGATTTTTTGTTTATATGGTCTTTATTTTACTCAAATCACCTTGTTGTTCTAACTAAATCGGAGTATGATCTATTTTATACTCATTTAGTATTTCATTTTCCTATAAGAAAATTTTACAAAGTTTTTCTTTCTATAAATTATTTTATTTTGAGACATTTTTATGGATAAAAATAACTTTATATGTCTAACATATTTTACTAAAAAATCATTATACATTTACATTTTTAACCCTAAAAAAATTACTTGATTCTATCATATTAATGGTAATCTTCCCCTCATTATAAGTTTCTCACTTTGTACTAAATAAACATCTCTCTCTTTTTTATGATTTCAACCAACATTAATCATTACTTAGTTTAATTAACTAATAATGACTTCTAATAGAGTATTATCTTTCATTAGTACTTGACTACTCTCCTTGGTTCCTTCTTATATTTCAAATGGGAAAAACAAAAAGATCACAGGGAGTATGTTTTACTTTTTCATCTCAAAGTGTGTAGAGGATGATGTAAAACAACTCATTTTCTCCCTCATTTTAACCGATATATAAATATTTACTCACTCAATTCCTCTTAATTTGTATCACAATTGATATTTGTCTCACGGATTTTGCATTTTTTTAGTAATGGATACAACTCTATTTTTTTTATCTCATCTACAAGTTTATTTTCTCTCTCTATTTTAACTATTTGATTTTATCATCTATTTGTTTGTCTTATTTTACAATTCAAATCTCCTTTTTACTAAATTTCACCCAAAAACAATGGGTGTCGTGTTTAGAAGTGTGCACGGTCTACTTTGTTCTGATCTGAGGCTAAAAATCAACCAAACCAAAACAGATCATTTAATTACCAGACTGGACTGGACCAAACCGTTTTACAAATAATTTATAATTAATATTTTTTATTTTTATTTTTATATTTTTTTCCAAATAATTAATATATGTGTTTATACAAACATTTCGCACCTACAATTACCAAATATAATAATTTATAATTTGTTGATTGTATCAACATTATTTTAGTATATATTACTATAAAAATAACTACATCTCAAAATATCTAGTGAGCAACTTTTTTTTAAAAAAAATTATGGTTTTCGGCAATTATACAATTTGATGTCTGGTATTAAGGATTAAATTAGTGCATTGGACCGCGTGAAAAAACAAAAGTTGCAAGTATTTTGGAACGGAGGTATAAAGCAAACTCGAAAAAATGAATGAAATATGTTGAATAGGTAATCAGAAGCACAATAATGGCCCGTTTGGTTAGTGATATTAAATGGTGGTAATATGAATGATTTTTAGTGTAAAATTTCATCAAAAGTTTTATATCATTCCATGGTAATGAAACTTTGATCACAAAAAATTTTTTTGATGGATATTTTTTGGTGAAATGTAATAAAGAATCTGATGCAGTTGCGATTATTCGTGGTGGTAATACTATGCTTGGCAAACGCCCTGTTTTGATTAGGAAGTGGGATGATAAATTTGATTTTAAGCGAGACATTTTGCGTGTTACTCCTGTGTGGGTAAGGCTGTTAAACCTGCCTACGATGTTTTGGGGGGCTAAATCCTTGAGTAGTATTGAGAGTTTGTTTGGTATTCCCCTTGCTGCTGATGAGTGTACTACCAAACAATCTAGGGCCAGTTATGCTCGATTATTGATAGAGGTTGATGTTTCTAAGCCACTGCCACAATCTGTCTTTGTAGAGGATGAGGATGGGCAGCTACATGATCAAGCTTACTATATAGAGTGAATTTCTTATTTTTGTCAGAAATGTCGAATGGTTGGGCACATTTGTGATGAGAACAAGATAAAGAAGGGTAAGACATGGGTTAGGAAAATGCAGGATACTGAGGAGAAATATTTGAATGTTGCTGCATCCAATCTTGTCATATCCTCAGTAGAGATAAATGTTGGACAACATATGCAATCTTGTGATGTGGAAGAGGACGAGTGGATTCAAGTCACTGATCGGAAGAATAAAATGAAAGCATTGGTTGAGCCCGTTGTTGATAGGGCTGCTGGGGACATTAGTAATCATGGTGCTGGGATACCTTTAAACCCCATTGTGGGAAAATGAAGTGGGCTTCTTGGAATGTGAGAGGGGTCAATGAGGCCTCTAAAGCCAAGAGTATTGACAAATGGTTACGTGATCAAGATATTTGTTTAGCTGGGATTCTTGAAACTAGAGTGAAGGGGAGGTATTCTTGTTGGGTGGTCACCTTCTCAAGTGGAGGTTGTGGCTACTAAAGTTCATAGGCAATTCATTCATTGCAAGGTTACCATGAAAAGCAATGGGGATGTGGCTTGGCTTACTGTTGTTTACGGCGTGAATGGCATTTCTGATAGGAAGGATATGTGGACTGAATTGGTTTTTCTTGGGGCTAGTATGGATGATCCTTGGTGTATCATGGGAGACTTTAATGCTATTTATGATGTTTCCCATCGCTCCAATGGACGATTGGTGTCTACTTATGAGATGAAAGACTTTCAAGTTTGTATTGCTCAGATTGGGATCATTAGTCCCCACTCAGTTGGTCACTGGTTTTCGTGGCACAATAAGGGTAAAGGTGATGATAGAATTACTTCTCGGATAGACCATGCTTTTCTCAATGAATTGTGGTTGGATAGGGAGGAAATCACTGAGATTCAGTATTTGAACCCTTATCTATCTGATCATTCTCCTATTGTATGTTAGTTTGGCAACCAGGATAGGGGAAAAGGCAGGCCTTTCCGTTTCCTTAATTACTTTACTGAACATAAGGATTTTTGTGTATTGTTGAGCGTGCTTGAATGTCTGACTAGCAAGGTTCTGCGATGGAAAGGGTATGAGGTAAATTGAAGTGTGTTAAGAAGGCTCCTTATGTGCATCAGTTTCAACGCATTCAGGAGAACATTTTACAGTTTCAGGCTGAGCTTGATGCTACTCAGACTTTGCTTTAAGCTAATCCTCTTGATGGGGATCTTCATAGTGTTGAGGCTGTTGCTTGTGCTAATCTTAGGAAATGGCAACGTATGGAGGAAACTGCTTTAAGGCAGAAGGCTTGGATTAGATGGCTGATAGAGGGGGATTTGAACACAAAGGTTTTTTCATTGTGTTATTAAAGATAGAACCTCTAATTATAGGATTGATTTCTTGAAGGATGATGGGGGTAATATCGTGGACGATATAGGGAAGATCATTGACCTCATTTTTGCGGATTATAAAGGATTATGGGGTACTTGTGCAGATTCCTTGATTGGTATTGATTTAAGAGCTATGAGATCTGGTGCCCATGTGATTCAGGATCAGGCTTTAGCCCTTATTAGGCCGATTTCTAAGGAGGAAGTGGATGCTGCCATTTGAGGTATTGATGATACCAAAAGTCCAGGAATTGATGGATTCAACTCTTTCTTTTTTAAAAAGGTCTGGTATATTGTTAAAAATGACATCTATGAGGCTGTGAGTGATTTTTTTATGCACAATATTTTTCATGCTCCAGTTAACATTACAGCCATTACTTTGATTCCAAAGGTGCAAAATACTTCCTTGGTCAAAGATTTTAGCCCTATTTCATGTTGTACAGTGGTGTATAAGATTGTGGCCAAAATTCTCACCTCCAGGCTTCAACAAGTAGTATGTGGTTTGGTTAATATTGCTCGATCCGATTTCATTCCTGGGAGGTAGATTATTGACAATGTGTTGTTAGCCACTGATCTTATTAAAGGCTACAGTTGGAAGCATACTAGCCCTAGGTGCATGCTTAAAATTGATATGGCTAAAGCTTACGACTCTATTGAATGGTCATTTTTGGATAGTGTGCTTTAAAGAGCTTGGTTTTCCCTGTCAGTTTATTAGGTGGATCATGACTTGCATTTTTTCAGTTTCTTATTCAATCCTTATAAATGGCGCCCCTACTAAGCCTTTCCAGGCTAGGAAAGGCCTTAGACAAGGAGATCCCATGTCTCCTTTTCTTTTATCATCTGTATGGAGTATTTTTCTAGAGTCTTGTATGGTGTTAACGGTGAGGGGATAGCTTTTCACCCTAAATCCAAGAAATCTGGTATTATGGAGTTAATGTTTGTTGATGATTTGTTAGTGTTTACTAAACCTGAAACTCCATCCTTACTCAAGCTCAGGCAGGTGATCGAAGACTTTGCTAAGGTGTCAGGGCTCCATATTAATAACAATAAGAGTGTCATTTATATTGCTGGGGTGTCTCCATATGCTGAGGCTTCTATTCTTACTAGTATTGGAGTGCTTAAAGGGGATCTTCCTTTCAGGTATCTGGGTTTTCCTTTGTCAGCTAAAAGACTTAGCATTCAGGATTGTCTTCCCATTGTAGATAAGATAACAGCTAGGATTAAGCATGGGGCCGGCAGGAATCTCTCTATGGCAGGTAGAGTTAAGCTTGTGAATAGCGTTGTTCAAAGTATGCATACTTATTGGTCTTAGATTTTTTTTGCTGCCTAAGAAGATTATTTTTATAATAGAGCAGATCAGTAATAGTTTCATTTGGGCTCTTGATAAGAAAACTGGTTCCAAGCCTAGAATTTCGTGGAGGAAGGTGTGTGTGCCTAAAGCCTATGGTGGCCTTAACATTTGTAAAATCCATATCTGGTATGAGGTGATTCTTCTTAAGAGCCTCTGGGCTTTAGTTTCGAAAAAGGATCGTTCGTGGATTAAGTGAGTTAATGATTACTACTTAAAAGGGACTGATATTTTTCATTTTAGGGTTCCTAGCACTGCTTCGTGGATGTTAGCTAGAATCTTTGATAGTAGACAACAACTTAATGGGTGGGATGACATGAACACTCTAGTGGTGAACGGGAGGTTTAATGTTCAGAAAGCTTATTTACACAGGGTTGCTTGTGGTCCTAAGCCACCTTGTAAGGCGCTATGGTGTAATGGTAAAGCATCCCCAAGAAGTACAATTTGTTTATGGAAAATTTTGCAAAATAGGCTTCCTATGAAGGATCGGCTATCCAAGTGGGGCATTCAATATGGTATCACTTGTGTGCTTTGTCATCAAGAGGATGAAACCAGGGATCACCTCTTCAGCTGTTGTCCTTTCATTCAAAATATGCATCAGCATATCAATTCTTTTGTTCCTGATTTTCGTTAGCCAAGTTTGTTTGATGATGCTGTGAAGGACATGAGTAGAATGTGCAAAGGGAGGAAGAGTAGAGCTTTTATACATGTTAGTCTTTGGATTGGGATGTTGTACCAAACTTGGTTGCAAAGGAATCTTAGAGTTTTTGGGGACCTGGAATATCTTGGCGCGTACCGTTCTTTTCATTGTTGCAGCTAGATTAGATGATGATTGTAAAAATTGGCTCTTGGTGTAGTCTCTGTCTTTGTTTGAAGGTTGTTGGTTTCTTTTTGGCTTTGGCCTTTTCGTGTAGGTTGTAGGTTTGTTGGTGTTGGCCTTTTGTAACTCCTCTTTCGTGTTAGGGGAGTGTTCCTTTTATAGCCTAGGTTGTAAAAGAGTTTTTTTTGGAGTTAATATATTACTCTTAATTGCCAAAAAAAAAAATTGTTTACTAATTTCCATTATCATCTAATATCACCTCTCCCAATGATAATGTATTGGAATGGATTTTATGAAGAAAATGAGATGATTGAAGTTGGACAAGCATGGCCATAAAGTAATTAAGAGATTTTTCAACTAAAATTACACTAATTTTTCATTTCCATTACCACCGTTTATTATCACCTACCAAACAGGCCGTAAAAGTATACATAGATCGGATTTAAAAGATCATAATAATTTTAAAAATGAGAAAATGAATTAAGGCTTCATCTAATATAAATTAGTTGCAACTTGAAATCATACGATAGTATAATTGTTTAAATATATTTTATCGACTCATTAATATTTAAAATTATATATTGATAAAAATTACAATTTTGAACATTACAAGAACACATGTTAACATGAATATACTTTTGTTATGTTGTCCTTGATTATAGAATTATTTTCTTATTTTTACATTAACAATTTTTTTTATTGGACTAGGGAAACAGTAATATTCTAGGTACTATTGGTGAACTTTGGGGCGATTATAACCCTTATGATTGGTGATAATCCTACATTTCTTTATTTTTGTTTTTTCATTTTTAGTAACAAATAAAATTCACTTTCTCTAAATTATAGTGTTATTTATCCAATTGTTAAATTAAATCTATCCATATATTGAATTTTAAAGCTTTTCATAATGAGAATTTGAAGTCTAGATATTAATTTGATGTTAAAAAGGGTCTTTAAAGAATTTGTTAATTTTTCTTCTGCCTTTACACCATGAGTGTCAATTTTACTATACAGTCAATAGTATTAAACTTATTTCTATTTCAAAGCTACACCAGATTAAAAGAGCCCCTCGGATGAAGCTATATCAAACAATAATGTAATAGAGGAAATGCTTCGTGTCACATATTTCCTTTATAATGATTGTGACATTATTTATATTGACTATATAGAATTTTATTTGATTAAAATTGTTATTTAATTAATTGAAATTACTCTATTATAGATATTCTCTGACATTTTAATAGATGAATTATTAGATTCCTTTAAAAAAATTGTACTATTAGTGAATTGTGATAGAACTTGTCAAGTGGTTAGTAGATTTATGATGAGCTCAACTGCACCCGGGATTCGAGATGTTTATACAAGTGTTTATACTATTAGTTAAGAAATTATCATACTTTTCTTTTTAATTACTCTCTTTTACTCTAATACTCTTACAATTTATTTTTTAAATTGTCACCACTCACCACCATTTGTTTTTATTCTAATTCATAAATTTCAACTATCCATTAATAAAAGGAAAAATTAGTAAGAATAATACAACCTTTTGCTTATTTTCCTACAATAATATCAACTTATGGGGTATTTTCCATGAATATCCCTAACATGTTAAAAATCAAATTATAGAAGATTATATATAAAAAGAAATTGGTAAATTAGTTAATAAACTAAAATTTGTATTATTCTAAAAAAACTCTATATTAATGTTATTCATGGTTAATAAAAAATTAATATGATTATAGAAAAATTAAATAAAACTTATATTATAATTTATATTATAATATTATTATAGAAAAATTAACTAAAATTTATATTATAATTTTCCCTAATAAAATTTATATTATAATTGAAATAATCCTATTATTTTGTTAGAGGCGGAATATTAGTACTAGTATTCTGTTTATTACTGTGAATAGTGATCGACAGTGTATACTATAAATATTTACAGAAAGGACATATGAAGACGTACTATTTATGTCCTTTTTTCTTTTGCCAGTGTATGATTTGTCAGTTGCGCTTTAATTTACTGCAAACTTGATCAACCACTAGCGACTACTTGACTTGACTCACATCTTACCCCAGCAAATACCAACTATATTATCCTTATTATACTCTCATTTGATAAATTAAACACGCACATCAGCACATGCAATGATATTCCTGTGTCCTATTCATTTTAGCTTATTTTGGATTAAGTGTGGGAACTATCTTATTGGAGTTTTTTTCATTTAAATGAAATAAAATGAGTCAAATGATTCATAATGAGTGAGATGGATGAGTATAGTATATAATATTCGCTCTATTAATTACAAAGAATTAGCATTATTTTAAGGGTATTTGGTAAAATAGCTTATTAGACAATTTTAGCTTATTTTGACACAAATACATGGTTGAATAGTTAAACCATTTAATTTATGTGTTAAATAAATAATTTGATTGAAACAACTTATTGTTAAGAATAAGCTAATTTTAAACTTACTACTCTTAGCAACGTGTTTAAAATCAACTAGTCAAATCAGATTATAAAATCAACAATTCAAATCAATTACTCCAATTAACTAGTCATTTTCCAAATACCTCCTTTATTTTTATGTCCATTTCATTAATTTTGACTTATTTTTATTTTTGGCTATAATTCACAATATTTCTTTAATTCTCATCTACTTATTTAACTTATTTTTTCATCTCATTAATATATTTTCTCCCTCTTTTAATAATAAATAAAAATACATTTTATCATTTTTACTTAATTTTAATTTATTTTCACTACATTTCTACCCAAAGCTAGGTCTTTAAGAGAGAGTGAGTAGTAAAAATTAATAAAAACACTTTTCATTCACGTTACCTTCCTCCATTGATTTCCTAATTAAGTGTTATCTAAATATAGTAATCTAGCCTTAAAAATGACCAAAAAGAAGAATACTCCTAAATCATAGGCAGATTTAGTTTAGTTAGTTCCCCAACCCCCAACATGTAACCTTTAATTTGTTCGAAATATTAATATGGAGTGGTCAATGTCTAAATTAATTTGGGGACCAAGGAAATACAAACCTTGTGTTTCAAGTAGGGATGCAATGCATGTATATTCAAGACTATGTTTTAGATTCTATTGCATTTTTTGGGTATTGGATAATATAAAAACTATAACATCAACTCTTTAAGATACCAACATGTGTCCCATTATTTTTCAAGTGAAAATTTTTTAATTACACAAAGTTTTAAATTTGAATAATTAACTTTATTAACCAAGAAAAAATCAATAAATTGACAATATTTAATTACTCAATTTTTCGTCTCTTGTTCGTTGAGAAAAGTAGTGCAATTTCATAAGGATGGAATTAAAAAATACCGATCTAATTAGTTGATCCACTACAACCATCGATTACTAATTTTTTCCCTCAATAACTAGAATTATAAAATTATAAGAAAAAATAGTCGAAAATAATCCAACATTTCACTTATCCGTTGTGGATAATTCTTCTATTGATTATTTTATAAAAATCTCATCTTTAATATT
>NC_080047.1:13329501-13349501 GCF_026212465.1 Amaranthus tricolor
ATGACTTGCTATAGCAAGTTTATTTTTTTAAAAGAGAAAAATTTAAATAAAATATTGAAAAAATTGTTTAAAAAATATTTAAACAAATTTTGATTTATTTTATTATTCAGAATTTGGTGTAATTGCGAAAGTTAATTCAATTATTGTTTACTAGAATAGAAACCGGTGCAATGCACGAATTTTTAAATACGTTAATATGTTAATGAAATTTTAGATTGGAAACCATACTTCACATTTTTTCCGAAAATTTAAAATTGTAATTATGGTAGTTTAACAATATAAATGACTGATTTTAATGATCAATTAATTGAATTTTATTTCATTTTAGTTTTAAATAACAATTAATGCAGAAATGGTCTGAATGGAAAATACAGAATTCTTCCTAATCAAACATTCTCCACCTGGAGCCTTAACCTGAACGATCTTCTCTTTACACAAAATCTCCGCATGATGACGTCCCAACCAGTCCATCCCCAAAATAATATCATATGTACCCAACTCAAACACTATTAAATCAGCAGGTAGATGGTTGTCCGAAATCTCAAGAGGAAAATTAGGAAAGATACGGTCACATAAGAATGGTTAACCGTCAGGTAATAGAATTTGGAGATTAAATTTTTGAGGTTCAAGAGAGATAGAGGATTTATGAAGGAAAGAAGTAGAGATAAAAGATCGGTCAGCTCCTGAATCAAAAAGAATATGAGCCAAAGAGTCTCCTACGACAAAGTGACCAGAAATGACCTTACCCTCAAACGCCTGATGAAGATTGTTTACATGATTGCTAATAGCGTGCAAACCCGCAGTCCTCCTAGCTGCAATACTCTGAACATTTTCCGAAGAACTAGCAGCTCCATAATTACCAGTACTACTAGCTCCCAACTGGATCCCTTCTCGGCAGTTAGTGGAAACATGACCCTACATTTTGCATTTGAAGCAGATGATCTTCCCAGTGCATGAACGACCTCGGTGATCCTTACCTCATAAGCGACACTTCCAAACTGTGATTCTTGTTGAAGTTGTTGGTTGGAACGACTTGCGATCCCAATTGGTCGGGCTCTTGTTCCTGTTGTTGTTGCCTCCACCAAATTTTCTTTTGTTGGTGTTGTCCTCCTTGTCAAGGATCCTCTCATACTTAAGCGCTTGATCGTAGAGATCTCGAAAGTCAGAATACTTCCCGATCCCCTTTTCGATCTTAAGATTAAGACCCTCGAAGAAGCGGGATGCACGAACACTTTCTTTGCTTACGATGTCAGAAGCAAATCGAGACAGCTCATTGAACTTACAACTGTACTCAATCACGGTCATAAGACCCTGACAAAGACGTAAGAACTCATTCTCCTTTTTCCGTTAGAGTGTTGGCAGATAGAATTGTTGACGACGAGTTATAAAGAAATCATTCCAAAAGGTATCAGTCATAGTGGCCTTGACAGAAACTCTGCTGGACCAGATAGGTAGAAAAAAGCCAGCTTTACTTTTAGGTGTGCTGGATAGTTAATGACCTCTAAAAGTTTCTCCATCTCTGCGAGCCAATTCTCGAAGCGAACCGGATCAGCTTCTCCGTCGTATTGCGGCGAACGATGATATGCCATATTCAAGTATTTCCCCTCGTCATTGGCCTCTTGAGCCTGATTCTCCATGAGGGTGATCGGTCACTCATTTGTCCTTTCCATCCGAGCTAGTTGTGCTTCTAGCTCTCGAACTCTAACTTCGTGATCAGATGAAGTTACGCCTTTTCATACCTAAAATTTTTTTTTAAACATGTGACTAACTTTCACATTAACTTAATTAATCTGGCATATAATTTTACACATAGTCACATAAGCTCATAGAAAACAAATAGAATTTTTGGGAAGACTTTGTAACACCCCTAAATTTCCGACCCCTAAACCAAAACTATAAAGGACGGGAGGAAATTCGGGTGTTACAAAAAAGAAAAGGAAAAGAATTAGATAAACGTTAAACATTAACTTTAATAGGGTGAATGGAAATTTCGGCAGGATCTCTTCTAAAAATCGCACATGTGGTAGAGCAATCAGCACAATAAAACATTAAACTAATCTACGACATCATTGCCTTTAAAATCTCACACCACGGCGGAATGATTCGTTGCCGGCTTCTTAAATCAACATGCCAAGCATGGATCATGGTTCCAGTGTCAACGTTTGCATTTAAAAAGACTTAACTCCTTAAAACCATACAGAGTTATAAACTACGCAGCGGAAATACAAATATACAAGGGAGGACACCAGGCCTCATAACAAAACACATACAACCAAGTTTACAAAAGGTATAAGAACTACAAATCGAAAGATAGTAGTATGACACAGGTTATGCTTCGCCCTCATCACTCTCCCTCAAAGCAATGCAATGCAAAAGAAACTCCAATACCTGCTACGCCTGTCTATGATCCTCCTGCTGCTTGACATTAGACCAAAGGCCAATGTGTCATAGCAGGACAATCATAGAAAGTCATCAACAATCAAACATAAACACAAACACGTACACGTTAGTAACTAGCATCAAATATAATAAGGCCAAATACTAGATAACATTATATTATAAAACAACATAAGATGATTTCATAAGACGCAAGCACAACTGGTAACCGTTTATCGGCCACTTATACTTCTCAATTTCATTACGTGCTTTCCAACCCGAACCATGTGTTCTTGGGTAGAATACAGGTTTTCACGCTCCTCTTTTCAAACATAAACTCTTGCAAAACACGTATAGTATCAACTTGACCAAGGCATTAACAGAATACCTAACACATGACCTTATAGAGCTTGTCTGTCTTAAGGTAGGTGTGATCATAGTCTGTAATACCCTTGAGGTAACTTAACTTAGGCACACTTCTCACTAGCATAAACTATTCTATCAATAAGTAGATGTTCTATTAATGAGTAAATATTCTATCAATGAGTAAATATTCTATCAAAGAGTAAACGTTCTATCAATGTGTAAGCTTTCTATCAAAGAATGAACCTTCTATCATTAAATAACTTTCGATCAATGAATAAAATTTTGATTACTGAATAACTTTCTATCAGTGGATCTTTCTCTACTTCCTGGCATAATGACACGGCCAAGGGCGTTATCGGCTATCCGGCGCCCATGGCAAAGTATGAGCTCATGCCCCCTCCAGCTGACCCTCTCGAGTCCTATCTTCGGGAAAAACTAACACACTGGGGTACTAAACCAGTGAAGAGGCCACCATATTTGGGTTTGCAAGGCCCGCATGGTAACACCTCGGTCAAGGGGCGGTATCGGCCATCCGGCGCCCAGTGACCCAAGCATGCTCATACCCCCCTTACGGTGGTCCCGTCGAACCTCACCTAGGGAACTCCTAAATCAATCGGACATAATCCAGTTGAGTCACGCCAGCTAAACATAATCTAATACTTTATCAGATGGGAATAACTTCCACTTTCGACTATTAATAAGCGCCTTGGGATAGCAGCACGCCAAAACCCACGGAGCCACTCAACAAAATATGAAATTCACCTCTAAAGGTGTCATTCTAACTCCAAGTAAGGCATAATCCAATTCTTAGATAAATAAGGGAGTGGTCCCCGCCTCCTACTAACACTCTCATTCTCTATAGCTATTCTAAGCGCAAGGATTTCATAATCGATAGCTCTTCATATAAAGTATACTCACTAGTATCTCATAGTTTCCATGCAATGTATATTATCACAATAAACAATAATATCTTAAAACAAATTGCATATAAGGGTTAGTTATTGCGTATACGTACCTGTAAGCATCACTATTCAAAAGTCATAAAATCACCCAATTAAGGTTCTACTTTCCTCTTACGAAATGGGCACCTATATAAGTTATGAGTAGAACTAATAAGTTCTCTTAACTACTTTGCCATACCAAACTAAATACCAAAGTAACCACTATCACCCATTCAACATGAGTTTCCGATTACTCTAGTACGCACACAACTCATTCAATACAAGCCAAAATCATTAACTCAACACAACATAAGTCTTTTTATCAATTTAAAGTAGAAGTATGTGTGAATCGTTTCTTTACATTAACTAATTTTGGCATATTGGCTCGCGTTACCCAAAAATAACTAATCACAACTAAATCTTACAATTTTAATATAATATTAATATAACGATAAGGCAAATCTTAGAGTTATCGTATCGGGATATCATTTGGTACATTCTCCAAAGCTATTAAGAACTATAGTCAAAACAACACGACAAATAACTTTAGCAACCATCGACTATGAGTTGACATTATACTCTTGGCTTACTAATATCATGTATCTATAACTTCAATAACAACCTAATAAGGGTATTTGTAATTTACAACAATCAAACCACAACAATTAATAACTATTATTCCCAATTTAATAAATCAAAATCACTTTCATAGTCAACTAACAACATCACCATTACTAATTATTCACAACAATAACCAATCAACCAAATCTTAAAACAACTTTTAAGGTTATTTAATCAATCATCACCAAAATATAACATAAAACACACATCATTTGTAATTTCATTTCTAAATTCAAACCCTAGTCACTTCGTGTTCAAAGATGACATATTAAATTAGTACCCATACTAAGATTCAAAGAAAGTAATACAAAACCAACACATCACCCATAATTTCAAATCACACTTCAAACCCTAAGTTATAAACATGTTTAATTCATCAATCAAATTCTTACCCACAAAAAGATTCAATGAAATTAACACAACCAACCTAAAACTCAATGCACTTAATAAAACTCCAATTAAAAGCTAGAAAAATAAATGAGAGAAAAGAGGAGATGGCTCACAATGTTAAAACTAGCAAAAATGGTGAAGAGAGTAGGTGAAGGTTGTGGTGGTGAACCAAGGCTGTCATGGTGATTGAAGGGCCCAACGCAGCCTAGCTGCTGTCCACAGGCTGCACAACGCAGCCAAACTGTTGTGCACTAGCTGCACAACGCAGCCTAGTTGCTGGTGGGGGAGGCGGCTTAGTCCGCTGCGGCTACTCATGGTGAAGGAGAAGGAAAGCAGGTGGCCTGCCGGTGGTGTGGTGTGCCGGCAGCTGCTGGTTTCTTTTGTGGGCCGTGAGGGAGAGGGAGTTTAGAGAGGGAAAGATGGGGGGATGGGCGGCGTGATTCTTGTGAGTAAGGGAAGGAGTACTCACAACCCTAACACATTCTTTTATATTATTTATTTATTTATTTATTTATTTATTTATCTAGATTCATCTTCTTGCGAGGCCCGATTAAGAACTCACCTCTGTATGCTCACACATTTTAATAAAAAAAATAATTATTTTGATTCGAACCTCTTTATTTAGAAATCGTAATTGTATTTTTAATATAAATATATGGTAATATTTAAATTCATATATGAAAGAAATTTATTAAAACTATCAAAATTAGTTTAATATAATTATAAAATACCCAAAAGTCATTAAAATATTAATTAATGACGTCAGAAAATCTCGGGGTGTTACAGACTTGCTTTGAAAATCATTTGAATAAGTAATTATGTTAGAGAGACTTTTCAAAAAATTAACCTTCGAATAAGTAATTATATACGTTTTGCAGGTCAACACTCAACAGCAGAACCCATTTACTCACATTCGAATCCTGAAAAGCAGTTGCTCTTTGCTAAAAACCTTCCCCTTCTGAATTAAGTTTAAACAAGTTTCTTAGCTGAAAAACAAAGTAACAATGGAGGACTATCTTTTAGGAAGAAAAATAGGTATAAGTATAGGATCAAACAAGTGGAGCATAGAGATAAAAAAAAAAGGTACAATTACAGGGGTTTTTGTTCCCAATCCTTAAAGTTCGCCACCCTTTTCATTTTTTCGCCACCCCCCCTCTAAAATTACGTATTTACCCCTGTAGTTAAAAAAATTACAAAAATGCCACTTTTTACAAATTTCTTATTTATAATAATAATAATAATAATAATAATAATAATAAAAACAATAATAAAATTAAATAATAATAATAATAACATTAATAATAATAATAATAATAATAATAATAATAATAAAAACAATAATAATAATAATAATAATAAAAACAACAATAATAAAATTAAATAATAATAATTATTATTCAAAAAAAAAAAAAAAAAAGGTTGAGTCGCACAAAATTGGGCGACTGAACCTAGGTCGAGTCGCCCAGATCTGGGCGACTAAACCTAGGTCGAGTCGCCCAAAATTGGGCGACTCAATTTTTTTTTTTTTTTTTTTTTTTTTTTTTTTGGAAAATAATAATAATAATAATAATAATAATAATAATATTAATACAAATAATAATAATTTATAGATTAATGTGGTCTATTAGCTCAGTTAGTTAAAGCGTTGTGCTATTAATGTGAAGGTCTCAGGTTCGAGACCTGCACAAGCCATTATTTAATAATTATTGATTTTTTTATCATATTTATAATAAAAAATCAATAATTATTAAATAATGGCTTGTGCAGGTCTCGAACCTGAGACCTTCACGTTAATAGCACAACGCTCTAACCAACTGAGCTAATAAACCACATTAATCTATAAATTATTATTATTTGTATTAATATTATTATTATTATTATTATTATTATTATTATTATTATTTTCCAAAAAAAAAAAAAAAAAAAAAAATTGAGTCGCCCAATTTTGGGCGACTCGACCTAGGTTCAGTCGCCCAATTTTGTGCGACTCAATTTTTTTTTTTTTTTTTTTGAATAATAATTATTATTATTTAATTTTATTATTGTTGTTATTATTATTATTATTATTATTATTATTATTATTATTATTATTATTATTATAAATAAAAAATTTGAAATGAGTGGCAAAATTGTAATTTTTAAAAAATCAGGGGCAAATTCGTAATTTCATTTGGAGGGGGTGGCAAAAAAATAAAAAGGGTGGCGAAGTTTAGCAACACCTTTTTGTTTTGATAAAAAGATTTTAAAAGTTAGCAAGATATTGGGATGAGGAGAGTACATAGAATATTATTTCTCTATCTATCTCTACACGAAAAACACGTTGCAAAAGAAGTACTACTTGATTACATGCTACTTTGTCCCGTTTAATTTGAAGTAAAGAGAATATTCATATTTTTTTAAAAAAAGATAGATAATGATAATAAATTAAGAGAGAGAATAAATTGTGTGGTTAAAATTAAAAGAGAGTTAAAATGTATGGATGAGATTAAAAGGAAGTGACAGACTATAATTTAAAAATAAAAATAATGCAAATTAAATAAAACGGACTAAACCGAAAAATACAGCACATTCGTCCACATCCATGTGTTGTCCATTGTGGCAAGTGGCCATGTTTAGACTTTCACTTTAATCTAGCTTGACGAAATTTCATAAGGAGGTGTTTGTGGGAAATTGAAAGATGGAATGTTGAAAGGATGGTTTTAAAAATACCAAGTAATTATATTTTAAAAAGAAGGGTCAGATAGAGTATAATGGATTTTTACAAATTTTTTGTTTTATAATTTTTACATTAATTCAGAAATTTAAGAATTATGTTTAAGATTTTTATATTTGTATTTAAGAAACTAAGAAATGCAAAAAGTTAATGCGAAATCAAGTAATTTGTCAAGAATTTTATCATTGAAAGTAATTTAAGAAATAGTGTATTTATTCTTTGCTACATCACATCTACAATCTACTTCTATATAAGTAACGAAGGAATTAAGTGTACAAATAATTAAGTATAATTACTAAAATATAAATAGGATAGGATATAATATGAAGATTAATACATTTGATTATATTTGGTGACCGTATGATAAAGTAAATAAAATGGAAAGGAAAAGTGTAGGGGTGTAAGGGTGATTAAGGGTGTTTAAAATTGAATATCGGATCAATTCGGATTTGAAAATCGAATATCAGTTTCCTTGTTAACCGGTTTTTCGAATAGTGAAAATTATGATATGTTTTTGATCCGAAAAAACCAAAATTCAAAATCTGTATATTCAGTATAGAGTGGATAGGATACCGTATATTCGATTTTTCTGGCTTTGTTTAAGAAAAGTGAGACTTTTTACACATAAATAAAAATATTCAAAATCACTTCTCTTTCTTTCTTTAATTTTTTTTGGCTTTGTTTTTGATTGTGATTTTTTAAAAATCATTTTGAGAATATAGTTGGATATTCAAAAATCTGATTTGGTTAACAGTAGATTAGTTACGTAACATAATTGTACTTGAAAATTTATCACTTTCAACAACCTAGACAACGTTTTTTATAAAAAAAATATACATTTATATATAAAAAATAAAAAAGTAAAAAAATCGAATCAATATTTATGCACATCCTTAGTAATGTTAAGTGATATTGTAGGGAAACTTAACTCCTTGAAAGTGTTATTAATATATTCAAGGTATATATACAACAGTATTTAAAAAATCCTAGTACAAAGCTAGCCCAAATTATAAAACACAACGGTCCCAATTGCATAACAATTCCTAACACCCACCCTCAAGTTGAAGTATGAAGATCACAAATGCCCAACTTGCGAAGAAGAAATGAGAATTGAGCTTGCCCCAAAGCTTTAGTGAAAATATTAGCCAGTTACATAGAAGTAGGAACATAGGAAGGACTGATGGTACCGTCTTGAATAGCATCTCGCACATAATGACAATCAACTTCTATATGTTTTGTACGCTCATGGAAAACTGGCTTTTGAGAGAAATAAAGAGCAAATTGACTATCACAATACAAAGACATGGCTTTTGGATGATACACCCCCAAACTACGAATTAAACCCTTAAGCCACTTAAATTCACAAGTCATTGCTGCCATTGACCTATATTTTGCTTTATCTGACGATCTAGAAATTGTAACTCACATTTTGGTTTTCCATGAAAATGGGAGAATGACCCAAGAAAACTAACCAACCTAATAACGAGGGACGAGTAAGAGGGAAACTAGCCCAATCTGAGTCGCACCATCCACTTAAAGACAGATCAAAATCCGCATGAAGAAGAATTCCTTGACCATGACATCCTTTGAGATATCAAACAACACGAATAACAACATCCCAATGATCACGTCGTGGAGCACCAAGGAATTGAGAAAGTATGTGCACAGAGTAAGCCAAGTTGGGTCTTGTAAAAGACAAATAAATTAGTCGACCAACTAGCCTGCGATACTGCTCAGGTCTTGATTTTGTTCCACAGGACTAAACGAGGTCACCAATTTGTGATTTTGTTCCATAGGAAAATGAACAGGTTTTGAGCCAAGATAACATGATTCAGCAATTATATCAAGGGCATATTTTCTTTGGCATAAGTAAATTCCCTCTGAATTTCTTGCAACTTTAATACCTAAAAAATATTTAAGCACACCAAGATCCTTTATATGAAAACATGAGCACAAATGTTTGAAAGTGCAAAGAGCGTTGGAATCGTTCCCAGAATTACTCAAATCATCCACATAAATATGAATATTAAGTTGAATAACACCTTTTTATAAGTATAAAGTGAGCAATTAAGTTGAAAGTGCAATATATATATATATATATATATATATATATATATATATATATATATATATATATATATATATATATATATATATATATATATATATATATATATATATATATATATATATATATATATATATATATATATATATATATATATATATATATATGTAACATCTCGGAATAACTCGGGTCGTACGAAAAGAGAAAATGACCTTTTTAAAAAAAAAACGAGACAACTAAAATCCGAGTCAAACCGGGATGTTAGAAAACATTTTAAAACGGTTTTGAAGTTAAGGAAAACGTGCGGATCGAGTTCTATTAGCGTTATTAAGATCTACTAGATAATAAGAAATTCTTAGCAGCGGATAAGAACGAAAAGTTAAATCTACTTATTACAACTTGAGAACGAAAGTCGCCTCATAAAAACCAAATGTTCTTTAAACTAAATTTTGAAGATCTTATTAAGACTTTTCTACCCTAATAATTTATTTCTTCAAGGGACAATCCTCACTCCCCAGACCTGCAACTTAACTTACTGCTAGTCATTGCCCAGATAGGACACAACATCATCGCAGGGTCGTTAAGACCAAAAGCACACGTCAGCGAACGTCGCATACCAATAAATAATAACACAAGAGAAAGTTTTAATTAATTAGCTAACAAATCACAGAACCGTATGCTTCGATCATGCTTATTAAGAATATTTATTTTCATGTAAAAGTTAGTCAGCCATACTGCTGTACTATCCAGCCATACTGCCGGTACACTCCAAACTCCATAAGTGAGACAATACATTAGGGGGAGCTAACCCCTAAGCAAGCCTCTACCATAGACACTCGCCTTACTTCGGTGTCTATAGTTAAGTATGCATACCCCCGCGGTGGCTCATAATGCCCTCATATACCGCGAGTAATTCTTTTCCACCAATTGACGTCATACTACGTCCACTTTTTAAGTTAGTGAGGTCATACTACCTCCATTTATCAAAACAATATATACAGATTGACGTCATACTACGTCCACTTTTAAGTTAGTGAGGACATACTACCTCTACTTATCATAACAATGTATAAAATTATTGATTCGAACGATAACATTATTCGTTCTATATACCCATGCCTTACTTTCGGGTATCATTAATACATGATACATCGGACTAATGCGAACCACGCTGCGTGTACATACCTTAAGCAAGATAACCAACTCGCAAGCGTCTTAATCAATTCCCGGTCACGAATCGACTTCCTACAAGGTTCAATCGTATTCGGGAAATAAGCACACATACACATTTTCCTCAAATCATACACAACACACATATACAATCACATCCATACCTAAAATGCTACACACAACATGAACATCCATCACATACTATAACATGGTATAAACACAAAACTGGACAGCCTATACAATCTGTCCAGAAACTCATCTTAAGACTGTCAAACTGAAAATCCGACTTCACCGATGCGTCCGGAAGGCGTCAAAACCCCCGGTTACCAATTTTCATAATTTATAACATAGTATAAATATTTTTAACTTAATTTCAAAGCCAAAAATGCTCCAAAAACACAATTTTTCCACTATTTTCAAAACCTACGGGATTTCATTTTTTTTTATCACAAAAATATAAATTTCAATGCTTTATTCCCTAATAAATCTAAACAATAAAATTTACATAATTTCCATGATCACATCCAAAAATAAATTTTAATTAATTATTTATATTTTTCTCAAAAATAAAATTCTTTTTACACCAATTTACACACACAAACACACCACACATATACATGTATATTTCTCTACCAACATTATAAATCTCCACTATTTATCAATAAAAATAAAAATAAATTTCCATCACCACATATATATATATTTTTTTTTTATATGAGCAACCATTTTTTTTTTTTTTTTTTTATGTATATACATATATATATATATATATATATTTTTTTTCAATCATTCATCAAACAATTCTTCTTACACATGTAAACATATCTAAAACCCTAAAACCATACATTAAATTTAGATAGAAAAACATCATACTTCCACACATGAAATTTTAAATCATGAACAACTCACAAACTATAAAATAACACACATAAACATCATGGAAATTTAAATTAAAACTTAAAAATAAAACTAGGTTAAGAATTACTTACAATTGCTCAAGAACAACACCAAAATTTTATGAACCAAATGGATGATATTAGGCGTGTGGAACTTAGAGAAAATTTGAGAGTGTTTTCATTACTTGCAATTGATTTTGAAATGAAAAGGAGTAAGGAAAAGAATAAGGAAAGGAATAAATTAAGGGATTTATGAGATTTTATTGATCATAATTTCCTTAATCATTCAATAGCCAAAATGGAAGTTACAATCTTCCCAATATTCACCCTATGGCCGGCCACCCATACACATTCCCATTTTTATATATTTTTTTTTTTTTGAAATTAAAGATAGATTAGGAAAAGATTTGGACTTAAAATGATTTTAATTGCCTTAAAAGTTGAAGTCTCATGATTTGACCTACTAACAAAATAAATAATAAAAAGAAATATATTTTTTCTAAAAAGAATACTAATAATAAAAAAATAATAATATTACTAGCAAATCATTTAATATATTGGGAAAATATCGGGGTGTTACAGACTACCCCCTTAAAAAGGTTTTGACCCCAAAACCTCAACGTACAAACACAAAACACGCACCCAACAAACACAAAACACACACAATCACACAAAAAAAAAAACAATAAAACAAGCACACAACAAAAGAAATAGATCAAAGTAACTCAAAGCGCGCAAAAATCCTACCGCTTCCTACCCCCTTAAAAAGTTACGTCCCCGTAACTTACTAACCTGAGGAAAAAGATGCGGATACTTCTCTCGCATTGACGCTTCTGTTTCCCAAGTTGCCTCTTGTGACCGATGATTGGACCATAAAACCTTAACCATTGCAACATCCTTTCGCCGAGTACTGCGAACCTTTCTATCTAAAATCTGGACAGGTTGCTCTTCATAGGTGAGGCTTTCATCAAGTTCTAACGGTTCCGGGTCTAAGACATGCGAAGAAGCCGCAATATAACGTTTTAACTGGGAGATATGAAAAACGTCATGAACCTTACCCAACGCATTAGGTAACGCTAACCGGTAAGCTAACTTCCCAATCCGCTCCACAATATCATAGGGGCCAATGAAACGCGGGCTCAACTTCCCACGAGCACCAAAACGAACCACACCTCTCATCGGAGACACACGGAGTAAAACTTTGTCGCCCACTTCGTACTCATCAGGCCGACGTCGGAGATCGGCGTACGATTTTTGTCTATCCTGGGCTGCCTTCATTTTATCGCGAATCAACTTTACTTTCTCTGTCATTTGCACAAGCATATCAGGTCCTAAGGTGACGGATTCAGTAAAATCATCCCAACATACAGGACTACGGCACTTACGACCATACAGTGCTTCAAACGGAGCCATTTGAATCGTTGCCTGATAACTGTTATTATAAGAGAATTCTACTAAATCCAAATGTTCATCCCATGAACCTTGCCATTCCATGGCTATTGCTCTCAACATGTCTTCTAGTATCTGATTGACACGTTCAGTCTGACCATCCGTCATAGGGTGAAAAGACGTACTATGAAGAAGAGTGGTTCCCAAAGCCTGCTGTAATGATTTCCAAAAATGTGACAAGTATCGAGTATCACGATCGGAGACAATAGTACGAGGTATTCCGTGATATCGAACAACGTATCGAATATAGGCACGAGCAAGTTGTTCCATATCCCACTTACAGTTCATCGGAATAAACCTTGCAGACTTAGTAAGCCTATCCACGATAACCCAAAGAGTATCATTACCAGCCTTAGTTCGTGGCAACCCTAACACGAAATCCATAGATATGTCATCCCACTTCCAGACCGGGACTTCTAGAGGTTGCAGTAACCCAGCTGGTCTTCGATGTTCACTCTTAACCTTTTGACACGTTAAACACTTGGAAACAAATTCAGCAATATTCTTTTTCATACCAGACCACCAAAACATGCATTTTAAATCTTGATACATCTTATCCCCACCAGGATGAACCGAGTATCTAGAATAATGAGCTTCGTTCAATAATTTTTCCTTCAAGGAGTTACACCCATCCGGCACACACCACCGTCCTTTAAAACGAAGACTACCGTCCTCATGAATTGTAAAACCTTCAGCTTTCCCTTCACTGATCTGCTCCCGAAGTTTAATGAACTTTGGGTCTTCCAGTTGCTTAGCCATAATCTCTTCGAAAAAGGTAGGTTGAATAGACAAGGCACTCAACTTGGCTTCCAATTCCCCTTCTTGGATTATCTCCAAGTTCATTCTCCCAAACTCCTTACACAACTCCTCAGAGGTTATTAACGCTGAGACGGAATGCCTCGATTTCCTACTCAAAGCATCAGCGACTACATTCGCACGGCCTTCGTGATATGAAATCTCTAAATCATAATCACTGATAAGTTCTAACCAACGTCGTTGGCGCAAATTCAACTCGGATTGAGTGAACAAAAATTGCAAACTTTTATGATCCGTAAAGACCTTGCATTTGACACCATAAAGGTAATGTCGCCAGATTTTCAATGCGAAAACCACAGCAGCTAACTCCAAGTCATGTGTTGGATAATTCACCTCATGAGTCCTTAGTTGACGTGAAGCATACGCCACCACCTTTCTATCTTGCATCAAAACACAACCTAACCCATGTTTGGAAGCGTCACTATAGACAGAGTATTCCAAGGATGGGTCAGGTAAGGTCAACACAGGGGCTGTAGTTAACTTCTCCTTTAATAACCGAAATGCCTTCTCGCACTCCTCAGTCCATTCGAACTTCTTTTCCTTCTTCATCAAGGCTGTCAGTGGACGAGCGATGCGAGAAAAGTCCTTCACAAAACGACGATAGTATCCTGCTAATCCCAAGAAACTCCGGATATCTGTAACATTCCGAGGTGTAGACCAATCCCGAACAGCTGCTACTTTTGCTGGATCAACGGAAATTCCTTCCTTAGAAACAATGTGACCCAGAAAAGCCACTTGCTCTAACCAAAATTCACACTTCGAAAACTTAGCATACAACTGATTCTCTCGCAGAATCTGCAAGACTATCCTTAAATGTTCTTGATGTTTTTCTTGGCTCTTGGAATATACCAAAATATCATCAATGAACACCACCACACACTTATCGAGGTACGCGTTAAAAACCCGATTCATCAACCCCATAAATGCTGCGGGTGCATTGGTCAACCCAAAAGGCATCACTGTAAATTCAAAGTGTCCGTATCTGGTTCTAAAAGCTGATTTACTAATATCCTCCTCCTTGATGCGTAACTGATGATACCCGGACCGCAGATCAATCTTGGAAAAAACTCCTGCCCCTTGCAACTGATCAAAAAGATCATCGATCCGTGGTAATGGGTACTTATTCTTAACAGTGACCTTATTAAGTTCTCTGTAATCAATACAGAGACGCATCGTTCCGTCCTTTTTCCTTACAAACAACACTGGGGCTCCCCAAGGCGACACACTAGGTCTTATATAACTCTTCTCTAACAACTCCTCCAATTGGATTTTCAATTCTTCCATCTCCCTTGGGGCCATTTGGTAAGGAGCTTTTGAAATCGGTCCTGTCCCAGGGATTAAATCAATCGAGAAATCCACGTCCCTTCTTGGCGGCATACCAGGAAGTTCTTCTGGGAAAACATCTCTAAAACCACAGACCACTGGAATGTTCTCAAGCTGCAACTCCCGCTCCCCTACTTTACTTATACTACACAGAAACCACGGTTGCCCTTGCTTAATTAACTTCTTGACTTTTAATGATGATACGATTTTTATCCTCGGTCCCTTAGGAAGACTCATATATTTAACCTTCTCCCCCCTAGGTCCACTTAAGGTCACTGACTGTTCTTCACAATCTATTATCGCTTTATATCTACTTAGCCAATCCATCCCAAGTATTACATTTAAGTCATCCATTTTTAGAGAAAATAAATTACTTGGAAATTTTACTTTCCCTATCTTAACCGGCACTTCACGGAACAACGTATTACAATGAAATATCTCCCCGGAAGGAGTAGAGACTGAAAAAGATGTTTCCTCGGGGTTTTCCAATTCTAAGTCCTTAACTCTAGACTTTGAAACAAACGAGCATGATGCACCAGAATCAAACAGTACTTTAACGGATTTTTCATTAATACAGAACGTACCTATGACCACATCCGACGCCTGCGCTGCCTCCCTCGAGTTAACTGCTGAAAGCCTGCCGTCGTTCTGGGTAGAAGTAGTAACACCTCCTTGATTCCCACGTTGGCTTGAAAAGAAATTCTCGTTTCTAGCATTTCCCGGTCGTTGCTGAAGACCGGAGTTATTCCCCGAAAACCTTGGGTTTGAGGCACCTCCCAAGTTTCGGCCAAAACTTCCACCATTGTGATTCCCCCTACCAGCATCATTATTACCCCGTCCGTTAGCGATTCTTTGTTGTTGGAAACCTCTATGATTTCCCCCTTGCAACTCTTGTTGTCCTATGCGAGTATAACACTCGTACAATCTATGGCCCGGCTTACCACAGTAAGAACAGTCCACTAACGCACCCCGGCAGTCCCTTCCTGGGTGGTTCTTTTGGCATCTCCTACAGTTGAAGATTCTTTCCTTCCCATTACGATCATACAAAGGCTTCTGCATTCTAGCCTCTATTCTCGAATTTCCCCCATTCTTGCTGTTTTGACCAGAATGGAAACCTTTCTCCTGAAAGCCTCCAAACGGTTTGTGCTTCTTAAATTGATTTTGGACTTGATTACTCGCATTCGTATCATTCTGAAACACGGGTTCTTTTCTCTTTTCTCCGCTATGGCCCAACTTCTCTTTTTCCTTCCTGATAACATTCCCAATCTGCGCAGCTCTCTTATATAGCTGGTCTAACGTATCATATCTATCAGTCTCAATGTGTTTTTGGATCTCATACGATAGACCTAACTCAAAACGCTGTATTTTCTTTCCCTCAGTTGGGACATCGTCAGGGCAAAACTTCAAGTATTCCATAAATTTCTGATAATATTCATCTACCGTTAGGTTTCCCATTTCGAACCTAGCAAACTCATTTGATTTGTCCTTCCTAACATGAGGCGGATAAAATTGGTCCCTTAACGCCCCCTTAAATCCTTCCCAGCTTAAGTCACCGTTGTTTTCTGATATCAACCTCATCTTACTATGTGTCCACCAATAGTCAGCGTCTTCCACTAGGAAAAACGCGGCTTGGTCAACCATGAGCTCAGCAGGACATCTCACCACACTAAAAAGCTTGTCAAATTCTCTCAGCCAGTTTTCCAACATAGAAGGTTCACCTTTTCCACTATAAGTCGAGGGTTTACTCTGGGCTATTCTCTTACTAATTGACGAAGCCTTTTCCTCCAAGGATTTCGGTCTCGGATTCCTTGCGCCAGCTAGGGCCTTGACTAGGTTTCGAAGCACGCGATCAGAGTTTCCTCTTGGCACGGACCTTTTCAAAAAGGGTGGCATGATGGCAGGTATACTGCATCAGGTTCAAACAAGGTGTGTAATTACATTTCTATAGCGTTTGAGGTTTAAGGAAAAAAAAAACTCATTCTGTTATTGCTCTAAAGTAAACAAGGTAGTAGCCCTAAAGGTAAAAAGGTTGAACAATAAGTCTATAATCAGATTTATTTTTTTTTTTTTTTTTATTTTTATTTTTTTGTTCCATAAATACAACACTGAATAAATTCTACTTTCTAATTGTTTATATTTTTAAAAACGAAAATCAAATTCAAAACAAACAAACCATATACTTCCAATCTAGAAAGAATACTGGGGTATAAATTCCCACATAGTCATTGTTCAAAACTACAAAAGTCCGAGATAAACAACCAAATCACTTAACCAACAAAATTGTTCGCAATTATTCTACTAAGGGACTAGACATACGACTCAAGCACATGCATCATCAAAATAAAGTAAAAACAATCAGGCACATAAAGGTGACGCATCCATGCGGTCCCGATCCTCCATGTATTGATCAGGGTCAAAATCAGCATCATCAGAGTCATCGCTAGACGCGCTATCGGAATCAGAAAGGGTCCCCACAGATAAGGAATCACTCATAGTAAGTCGCGCTACTGAATCAGAAAGCTCTACAATTATTGGCTCAGGTGGTTCCTCCACCCACATCATGATTTCACTCTCTTCCTCGCTCATAAGATCCTCTCGCCTCACCGGCCAACCCCCTAAAATAATATGCCCACTATCATCATCACTCATCATTCCATCTCTATAAGCTAGTTCCCCCTCCTCATCAGCATTATATCCATCCCCTAAGTTATCCTCATCAGGATCTTCTACCACTCCTAAAGGATCCTCCTCCATGAATTCTCCCTGCTCCTCATCAGAATTTTCTTCGAACTCCTCCTCATATTCCTCTTCTGGGTCCTCATCGGGGTCCTCCTCCTCCGGGTCCTCTTCTGGATCCTCTTCTGGATCCTCCTCTGGATCCTCCTCTGGATCCCTCTCGAAATCCAACCCATCGAAGATTATAAATGGCATTGAGTTTGGGTCTACTATGTGAACATCCTCCTCATTATTATCTCTCCTTGCCCCACTAGACTCTGGAACGTCAACTCCGTCCCGACCCTCAGTTTGCACTGCTCTTACCCTCCTGTCAAGCTCTAGGTGAAACACGTCAATCATCCCTTTCAATGCATTCGTTTCCTCTTCCATTATTCTTTCATACACCTGTTTGGACTTTTTGTAGATCATTTCCATTCGTCGGGTGTAATCCAAATCACTTTCTCCCTCTTTTCTATCCCAAATTCCCTGAGCCTCTATTTCTGCCCAAGCTGGGGCATTATCTAAAACTCTCCAGGGTTCCTCTCGGGTATTAATTCCTTCATCGGCCGGTCTTTTTCCTTTATCCATGAGAGAAAAATAATAATCGAACTTCCTGACTCACAAGGAAAGAAAACAAGGCAATCAATTTCTAAGATCAGACAAAGATAGATAATTCAAAACATCAGAGATATAGACACAGAAATGCTATCATACACTCATCAAGTTATCCATGACATCATGCTTAAAGACACAAAGCACAACACATCATATCCCTTTAATGTCTACCCCTTTTACTCTCGTTAATTAATTTTAATAATTTTTTTTTTTTAACGTTAGTCTATCGATATAGATAAATAACACTAAATAAAACTCCCGCTCTGATACCAGTTGTAACATCTCGGAATAACTCGGGTCGTACGAAAAGAGAAAATGACCTTTTTTAAAAAAAAACGAGACAACTAAAATCCGAATCAAACCGGGATGTTAGAAAACATTTTAAAACGGTTTTGAAGTTAAGGAAAACGTGCGGATCGAGTTCTATTAGCGTTATTAAGATCTACTAGATAATAAGAAATTCTTAGCAGCGGATAAGAACGAAAAGTTAAATCTACTTATTACAACTTGAGAACGAAAGTCGCCTCATAAAAACCAAATGTTCTTTAAACTAAATTTTGAAGATCTTATTAAGACTTTTCTACCCTAATAATTTATTTCTTCAAGGGACAATCCTCACTCCCCAGACCTGCAACTTAACTTACTGCTAGTCATTGCCCAGATAGGACACAATATCATCGCAGGGTCGTTAAGACCAAAAGCACACGTCAGCGAACGTCGCATACCAATAAATAATAACACAAGAGAAAGTTTTAATTAATTAGCTAACAAATCACAGAACCGTACGCTTCGATCATGCTTATTAAGAATATTTATTTTCATGTAAAAGTTAGTCAGCCATACTGCTGTACTATCCAGCCATACTGCCGGTACACTCCAAACTCCATAAGTGAGACAATACATTAGGGGGAGCTAACCCCTAAGCAAGCCTCTACCATAGACACTCGCCTTACTTCGGTGTCTATAGTTAAGTATGCATACCCCCGCAGTGGCTCATAATGCCCTCATATACCGCGAGTAATTCTTTTCCACCAATTGACGTCATACTACGTCCACTTTTTAAGTTAGTGAGGTCATACTACCTCCATTTATCAAAACAATATATACAGATTGACGTCATACTACGTCCACTTTTAAGTTAGTGAGGACATACTACCTCTACTTATCATAACAATGTATAAAATTATTGATTCGAACGATAACATTATTCGTTCTATATACCCATGCCTTACTTTCGGGTATCATTAATACATGATACATCGGACTAATGCGAACCACGCTGCGTGTACATACCTTAAGCAAGATAACCAACTCGCAAGCGTCTTAATCAATTCCCGGTCACGAATCGACTTCCTACAAGGTTCAATCGTATTCGGGAAATAAGCACACATACACATTTTCCTCAAATCATACACAACACACATATACAATCACATCCATACCTAAAATGCTACACACAACATGAACATCCATCACATACTATAACATGGTATAAACACAAAACTGGACAGCCTATACAATCTGTCCAGAAACTCATCTTA